>NW_027479747.1:0-69892 GCF_051014685.1 Ptiloglossa arizonensis
GTATAACGTATAACGTATAACGTATAACGTATAACGTATAACGTATAACGTATAACATGTATAGTATAACGTATAACGTATAACGTATCACGTATAACGTATTACGAATAACGTATAACGTATGACGTATAACGTATAACGTATAACGTATAACCTATGACGTATAACGTATAACGTATAACGTATAACGCATAACGTATAACGTATAACGCATAACGTATAACGTATAACGTATAACGTATAACGTATAACGTATAACGTATAACGTATAACGTATAACGTATAACGTATAACGTATAACGTATAACGTATAACGTATAACGTATAACGTATAACGTATAACGTATAACGTATAACGTATAACGTATAACGTATAACGTATAACGTATAACGTATAACGTATAACGTATAACGTATAACGTATAACGTATAACGTATAACGTATAACGTATAACGTATAACGTATAACGTATAACGTATAACGTATAACGTATAACATGTAATGTATAACGTATAACGTATAAGTTATAACGTATAACGTATAACGTATAACGTACAACGTATAACGTATCACGTATAACGTATTACGAATAACGTATAACGTATGACGTATAACGTATAACGTATAACGTATAACCTATGACGTATAACGTATAACGTATAACGTATAACGCATAACGTATAACGTATAACGCATAACGTATAACGTATAACGTATAACGTATAACGTATAACGTATAACGTATAACGTATAACGTATAACGTATAACGTATAACGTATAACGTATAACTTATAACGTATAACGTACAACGTATAACGTACAACGTATAACGTATATCGTATAACGTATAACGTATAACGTATAACGTATAACGTATAACGTATAACGTATAACGTATAACGTATAACGTATAACGTATAACGTATAACGTATAACGTATAACGTATAACGTATAACGTATAACGTATAACGTATAACGTATAACGTATAACGTATAACGTATAACGTATAACGTATAACGTATAACGTATAACGTATAACGTATAACGTATAACGTATAACGTATAACGTATAACGTATAACGTATAACGTATAACGTATAACGTATAACGTATAACGTATAACGTATAACGTATAACGTATAACCTATGACGTATAACGTATAACGTATAACGTATAACGCATAACGTATAACGTATAACGCATAACGTATAACGTATAACGTATAACGTATAACGTATAACGTATAACGTATAACGTATAACCTATGACGTATAACGTATAACTTATAACGTCTAACGTATAACGTATAACGTATAACGTATAACATGTAATGTATAACGTATAACGTATAACGAATAACGTATAACGTATAACGTATAACGTACAACGTATAACGTATAACGTATAACGTATAACGTATAACGCATAACGTATAACGTATAACGTATAACGTATAACGTATAACGTATAACGTATAACGTATAACGTATAACGTATAACGTATAACGTATAACGTATAACGTATCACTAATAACGTATAACGTATAACGAATATCGTAGGACGTATAACGTATAACGTATGACGTATAACGTATAACGTATAACGTATAACGTATAACGTATAACGTATAACGTATAACGTATAACGTATAACGTATAACCTATGACGTATAACGTGTAACGTATAACGTATAACGTATAACGTATAACGTATAACGTATAACGTATAAAGTATAACGTATAACGTATAACGTATAACGTATAACGTATAACGTATAGCGTATAACGTATAACGTATAACGTATAACGTATAACGTATAACGTATAACGTATAACGTATAACGTATAACGTATAACGTATAACGTATAACGTATAACGTATAACGTATAACGTATAACGTATAACCTATGACGTATAACGTATAACGTATAACGCATAACGTATAACGTATAACGTATAACGTATAACGTATAACGTATAACGTATAACGTATAACGTATAACGTATAACGTATAACGTATAACGTATAACGTATAACGTATAACCTATGACGTATAACGTATAACGTATAACGTATAACGTATAACGTATAACGTATAACGTATAACGTATAACGCATAACGTGTAACGTATAACCTATGACGTATAACGTATAACGTATAACGTATAACTAATAACGTATAACGTATAACGTATAACGTATAACGTATAACGTATAACGTATAACGTATAACATGTAATGTATAACGTATAACGTATAACGAATAACGTATAACGTATAACGTATAACGTATAACGTATAACGTATAACGTATAACGTATAACCTATGACGTATAACGTATAACGTATAACGTATAACGCATAACGTATAACGTATAACGCATAACGTATAACGTATAACGTATAACGTATAACGTATAACGTATAACGTATAACGTATAACGTATAACGTATAACGTATAACGTATAACGTATAACGTATAACTTATAACGTATAACGTATAACGTATAACGTACAACGTATAACGTACAACGTATAACGTATATCGTATAACGTATAACGTATAACGTATAACGTATAACGTATAACGTATAACGTATAACGTATAACGTATAACGTATAACGTATAACGTATAACGTATAACGTATAACGTATAACGTATAACGTATAACGTATAACGTATAACCTATGACGTATAACGTATAACTTATAACGTATAACGTATAACGTATAACGTATAACGTATAACATGTAATGTATAACGTATAACGTATAACGAATAACGTATAACGTATAACGTATAACGTACAACGTATAACGTATAACGTATAACGTATAACGTATAACGCATAACGTATAACGTATAACGTATAACGTATAACGTATAACGTATAACGTATAACGTATAACGTATAACGTATAACGTATAACGTATAACGTATAACGTATAACGTATAACGTATAACGTATCACTAATAACGTATAACGTATAACGAATATCGTAGGACGTATAACGTATAACGTATGACGTATAACGTATAACGTATAACGTATAACGTATAACGTATAACGTATAACGTATAACGTATAACGTATAACGTATAACCTATGACGTATAACGTGTAACGTATAACGTATAACGTATAACGTATAACGTATAACGTATAACGTATAAAGTATAACGTATAACGTATAACGTATAACGTATAACGTATAACGTATAGCGTATAACGTATAACGTATAACGTATAACGTATAACGTATAACGTATAACGTATAACGTATAACGTATAACGTATAACGTATAACGTATAACGTATAACGTATAACGTATAACGTATAACGTATAACCTATGACGTATAACGTATAACGTATAACGCATAACGTATAACGTATAACGTATAACGTATAACGTATAACGTATAACGTATAACGTATAACGTATAACGTATAACGTATAACGTATAACGTATAACGTATAACGTATAACCTATGACGTATAACGTATAACGTATAACGTATAACGTATAACGTATAACGTATAACGTATAACGTATAACGCATAACGTGTAACGTATAACCTATGACGTATAACGTATAACGTATAACGTATAACTAATAACGTATAACGTATAACGTATAACGTATAACGTATAACGTATAACGTATAACGTATAACGTATAACATGTATAGTATAACGTATAACGTATAACGTATCACGTATAACGTATTACGAATAACGTATAACGTATGACGTATAACGTATAACGTATAACGTATAACCTATGACGTATAACGTATAACGTATAACGTATAACGCATAACGTATAACGTATAACGCATAACGTATAACGTATAACGTATAACGTATAACGTATAACGTATAACGTATAACGTATAACGTATAACGTATAACGTATAACGTATAACGTATAACGTATAACCTATGACGTATAACGTATAACGTATAACGTATAACGTATAACGTATAACGTATAACGTATAACGTATAACGTATAACGTATAACGCATAACGTGTAACGTATAACTTATAACGTATAACGTATAACGTATAACGTACAACGTATAACGTATCACGTATAACGTATTACGAATAACGTATAACGTATAACGTATGACGTATAACGTATAACGTATAACGTATAACCTATGACGTATAACGTATAACGTATAACGTATAACGCATAACGTATAACGTATAACGCATAACGTATAACGTATAACGTATAACGTATAACGTATAACGTATAACGTATAACGTATAACGTATAACGTATAACGTATAACGTATAACGTATAACTTATAACGTACAACGTACAACGTATAACGTACAACGTATAACGTATATCGTATAACGTATAACGTATAACGTATAACGTATAACGTATAACGTATAACGTATAACGTATAACGTATAACGTATAACGTATAACGTATAACGTATAACGTATAACGTATAACGTATAACGTATAACGTATAACGTATAACGTATAACGTATAACGTATAACGTATAACGTATAACGTATAACGTATAACGTATAACGTATAACGTATAACGTATAACGTATAACGTATAACGTATAACGTATAACGTATAACGTATAACGTATAACGTATAACGTATAACGTATAACGTATAACGTATAACGTATAACCTATGACGTATAACGTATAACGTATAACGTATAACGCATAACGTATAACGTATAACGCATAACGTATAACGTATAACGTATAACGTATAACGTATAACGTATAACGTATAACGTATAACCTATGACGTATAACGTATAACTTATAACGTATAACGTATAACGTATAACGTATAACGTATAACATGTAATGTATAACGTATAACGTATAACGAATAACGTATAACGTATAACGTATAACGTACAACGTATAACGTATAACGTATAACGTATAACGTATAACGCATAACGTATAACGTATAACGTATAACGTATAACGTATAACGTATAACGTATAACGTATAACGTATAACGTATAACGTATAACGTATAACGTATAACGTATAACGTATAACGTATCACTAATAACGTATAACGTATAACGAATATCGTAGGACGTATAACGTATAACGTATGACGTATAACGTATAACGTATAACGTATAACGTATAACGTATAACGTATAACGTATAACGTATAACGTATAACGTATAACGTATAACCTATGACGTATAACGTGTAACGTATAACGTATAACGTATAACGTATAACGTATAACGTATAACGTATAAAGTATAACGTATAACGTATAACGTATAACGTATAACGTATAACGTATAGCGTATAACGTATAACGTATAACGTATAACGTATAACGTATAACGTATAACGTATAACGTATAACGTATAACGTATAACGTATAACGCATAACGTATAACGTATAACGTATAACGTATAACGTATAACCTATGACGTATAACGTATAACGTATAACGCATAACGTATAACGTATAACGTATAACGTATAACGTATAACGTATAACGTATAACGTATAACGTATAACGTATAACGTATAACGTATAACGTATAACGTATAACGTATAACCTATGACGTATAACGTATAACGTATAACGTATAACGTATAACGTATAACGTATAACGTATAACGTATAACGCATAACGTGTAACGTATAACCTATGACGTATAACGTATAACGTATAACGTATAACTAATAACGTATAACGTATAACGTATAACGTATAACGTATAACGTATAACGTATAACGTATAACATGTAATGTATAACGTATAACGTATAACGAATAACGTATAACGTATAACGTATAACGTATAACGTATAACGTATAACGTATAACGTATAACCTATGACGTATAACGTATAACGTATAACGTATAACGCATAACGTATAACGTATAACGCATAACGTATAACGTATAACGTATAACGTATAACGTATAACGTATAACGTATAACGTATAACGCATAACGTATAACGTATAACGTATAACGTATAACGTATAACTTATAACGTATAACGTATAACGTATAACGTACAACGTATAACGTACAACGTATAACGTATATCGTATAACGTATAACGTATAACGTATAACGTATAACGTATAACGTATAACGTATAACGTATAACGTATAACGTATAACGTATAACGTATAACGTATAACGTATAACGTATAACGTATAACGTATAACGTATAACGTATAACGTATAACGTATAACGTATAACGTATAACGTATAACGTATAACGTATAACGTATAACGTATAACGTATAACGTATAACGTATAACGTATAACGTATAACGTATAACGTATAACGTATAACGTATAACGTATAACGTATAACGTATAACGTATAACGTATAACCTATGACGTATAACGTATAACGTATAACGTATAACGCATAACGTATAACGTATAACGCATAACGTATAACGTATAACGTATAACGTATAACGTATAACGTATAACGTATAACGTATAACCTATGACGTATAACGTATAACTTATAACGTATAACGTATAACGTATAACGTATAACGTATAACATGTAATGTATAACGTATAACGTATAACGAATAACGTATAACGTATAACGTATAACGTACAACGTATAACGTATAACGTATAACGTATAACGTATAACGCATAACGTATAACGTATAACGTATAACGTATAACGTATAACGTATAACGTATAACGTATAACGTATAACGTATAACGTATAACGTATAACGTATAACGTATAACGTATAACGTATAACGTATCACTAATAACGTATAACGTATAACGAATATCGTAGGACGTATAACGTATAACGTATAACGTATAACGTATAACGTATAACGTATAACCTATGACGTATAACGTATAACGTATAACGTATAACGCATAACGTATAACGTATAACGCATAACGTATAACGTATAACGTATAACGTATAACGTATAACGTATAACGTATAACGTATAACGCATAACGTATAACGTATAACGTATAACGTATAACGTATAACTTATAACGTATAACGTATAACGTATAACGTACAACGTATAACGTACAACGTATAACGTATATCGTATAACGTATAACGTATAACGTATAACGTATAACGTATAACGTATAACGTATAACGTATAACGTATAACGTATAACGTATAACGTATAACGTATAACGTATAACGTATAACGTATAACGTATAACGTATAACGTATAACGTATAACGTATAACGTATAACGTATAACGTATAACGTATAACGTATAACGTATAACGTATAACGTATAACGTATAACGTATAACGTATAACGTATAACGTATAACGTATAACGTATAACGTATAACGTATAACGTATAACCTATGACGTATAACGTATAACGTATAACGTATAACGCATAACGTATAACGTATAACGCATAACGTATAACGTATAACGTATAACGTATAACGTATAACGTATAACGTATAACGTATAACCTATGACGTATAACGTATAACTTATAACGTATAACGTATAACGTATAACGTATAACGTATAACATGTAATGTATAACGTATAACGTATAACGAATAACGTATAACGTATAACGTATAACGTACAACGTATAACGTATAACGTATAACGTATAACGTATAACGCATAACGTATAACGTATAACGTATAACGTATAACGTATAACGTATAACGTATAACGTATAACGTATAACGTATAACGTATAACGTATAACGTATAACGTATAACGTATAACCTATGACGTATAACGTATAACGTATAACGTATAACGTATAACGTATAACGTATAACGTATAACGTATAACGCATAACGTGTAACGTATAACCTATGACGTATAACGTATAACGTATAACGTATAACTAATAACGTATAACGTATAACGTATAACGTATAACGTATAACGTATAACGTATAACGTATAACATGTAATGTATAACGTATAACGTATAACGAATAACGTATAACGTATAACGTATAACGTATAACGTATAACGTATAACGTATAACGTATAACCTATGACGTATAACGTATAACGTATAACGTATAACGCATAACGTATAACGTATAACGCATAACGTATAACGTATAACGTATAACGTATAACGTATAACGTATAACGTATAACGTATAACGCATAACGTATAACGTATAACGTATAACGTATAACGTATAACTTATAACGTATAACGTATAACGTATAACGTACAACGTATAACGTACAACGTATAACGTATATCGTATAACGTATAACGTATAACGTATAACGTATAACGTATAACGTATAACGTATAACGTATAACGTATAACGTATAACGTATAACGTATAACGTATAACGTATAACGTATAACGTATAACGTATAACGTATAACGTATAACGTATAACGTATAACGTATAACGTATAACGTATAACGTATAACGTATAACGTATAACGTATAACGTATAACGTATAACGTATAACGTATAACGTATAACGTATAACGTATAACGTATAACGTATAACGTATAACGTATAACGTATAACGTATAACCTATGACGTATAACGTATAACGTATAACGTATAACGCATAACGTATAACGTATAACGCAGAACGTATAACGTATAACGTATAACGTATAACGTATAACGTATAACGTATAACGTATAACCTATGACGTATAACGTATAACTTATAACGTATAACGTATAACGTATAACGTATAACGTATAACATGTAATGTATAACGTATAACGTATAACGAATAACGTATAACGTATAACGTATAACGTACAACGTATAACGTATAACGTATAACGTATAACGTATAACGCATAACGTATAACGTATAACGTATAACGTATAACGTATAACGTATAACGTATAACGTATAACGTATAACGTATAACGTATAACGTATAACGTATAACGTATAACGTATAACGTATAACGTATCACTAATAACGTATAACGTATAACGAATATCGTAGGACGTATAACGTATAACGTATGACGTATAACGTATAACGTATAACGTATAACGTATAACGTATAACGTATAACGTATAACGTATAACGTATAACGTATAACGTATAACCTATGACGTATAACGTGTAACGTATAACGTATAACGTATAACGTATAACGTATAACGTATAACGTATAAAGTATAACGTATAACGTATAACGTATAACGTATAACGTATAACGTATAGCGTATAACGTATAACGTATAACGTATAACGTATAACGTATAACGTATAACGTATAACGTATAACGTATAACGTATAACGTATAACGTATAACGTATAACGTATAACGTATAACGTATAACGTATAACGTATAACCTATGACGTATAACGTATAACGTATAACGCATAACGTATAACGTATAACGTATAACGTATAACGTATAACGTATAACGTATAACGTATAACGTATAACGTATAACGTATAACGTATAACGTATAACGTATAACGTATAACGTATAACCTATGACGTATAACGTATAACGTATAACGTATAACGTATAACGTATAACGTATAACGTATAACGTATAACGCATAACGTGTAACGTATAACCTATGACGTATAACGTAT
Organism: Ptiloglossa arizonensis; assembly: GCF_051014685.1. Classification (NCBI taxonomy): domain Eukaryota; kingdom Metazoa; phylum Arthropoda; class Insecta; order Hymenoptera; family Colletidae; genus Ptiloglossa; species Ptiloglossa arizonensis. Next base: position 9,658 of record NW_027479747.1, read on the forward strand.
AACGTATAACGTATAACTAATAACGTATAACGTATAACGTATAACGTATAACGTATAACGTATAACGTATAACGTATAACATGTAATGTATAACGTATAACGTATAACGAATAACGTATAACGTATAACGTATAACGTATAACGTATAACGTATAACGTATAACGTATAAAGTATAACGTATAACGTATAACGTATAACGTATAACGTATAGCGTATAACGTATAACGTATAACGTATAACGTATAACGTATAACGTATAACGTATAACGTATAACGTATAACGTATAACGTATAACGTATAACGTATAACGTATAACGTATAACGTATAACCTATGACGTATAACGTATAACGTATAACGCATAACGTATAACGTATAACGTATAACGTATAACGTATAACGTATAACGTATAACGTATAACGTATAACGTATAACGTATAACGTATAACGTATAACGTATAACCTATGACGTATAACGTATAACGTATAACGTATAACGTATAACGTATAACGTATAACGTATAACGCATAACGTGTAACGTATAACCTATGACGTATAACGTATAACGTATAACGTATAACTAATAGCGTATAACGTATAACGTATAACGTATAACGTATAACGTATAACGTATAACATGTAATGTATAACGTATAACGTATAACGAATAACGTATAACGTATAACGTATAACGTATAACGTATAACGTATAACGTATAACGTATAACGTATAACGTATATCGTATAACGTATAACGTATAACGTATAACGTATAACGTATAACGTATAACGTAAAACGTATAACGTATAACGTATAACGTATAACGTATAACGTATAACGTATAACGTATAACGTATAACGTATAACGTATAACGTATAACGTATAACGTATAACGTATAACGTATAACGTATAACGTATAACGTATAACGTATAACGTATAACGTATAACGTATAACGTATAACGTATAACGTATAACGTATAACGTATAACGTATAACGTATAACGTATAACGTATAACGTATAACGTATAACGTATAACGTATAACGTATAACGTATAACGTATAACGTATAACGTATAACGTATAACGTATAACGTATAACGTATAACGTATAACGTATAACGTATAACGTATAACCTATGACGTATAACGTATAACGTATAACGTATAACGCATAACGTATAACGTATAACGCATAACGTATAACGTATAACGTATAACGTATAACGTATAACGTATAAAGTATAACGTATAACCTATGACGTATAACGTATAACGTATAACGTATAACGTATAACGTATAACGTATAACATGTAATGTATAACGTATAACGTATAACGAATAACGTATAACGTATAACGTATAACGTACAACGTATAACGTATAACGTATAACGTATAACGTATAACGCATAACGTATAACGTATAACGTATAACGTATAACGTATAACGTATAACGTATAACGTATAACGTATAACGTATAACGTATAACGTATAACGTATAACGTATAACGTATAACGTATAACGTATAACGTATAACGTATAACGTATAACGTATAACGTATAACGTATAACGTATAACATGTAATGTATAACGTATAACGTATAACTTATAACGTATAACGTATAACGTATAACGTACAACGTATAACGTATCACGTATAACGTATTACGAATAACGTATAACGTATGACGTATAACGTATAACGTATAACGTATAACCTATGACGTATAACGTATAACGTATAACGTATAACGCATAACGTATAACGTATAACGCATAACGTATAACGTATAACGTATAACGTATAACGTATAACGTATAACGTATAACGTATAACGTATAACGTATAACCTATGACGTATAACGTATAACTTATAACGTATAACGCATAACGTATAACGTATAACGCATAACGTATAACGTATAACGTATAACGTATAACGTATAACGTATAACGTATAACGTATAACGTATAACGTATAACGTATAACGTATAACGTATAACTTATAACGTATAACGTACAACGTATAACGTACAACGTATAACGTATATCGTATAACGTATAACGTATAACGTATAACGTATAACGTATAACGTATAACGTATAACGTATAACGTATAACGTATAACGTATAACGTATAACGTATAACGTATAACGTATAACGTATAACGTATAACGTATAACGTATAACGTATAACGTATAACGTATAACGTATAACGTATAACGTATAACGTATAACGTATAACGTATAACGTATAACGTATAACGTATAACGTATAACGTATAACGTATAACGTATAACGTATAACGTATAACGTATAACGTATAACGTATAACGTATAACGTATAACGTATAACGTATAACGTATAACGTATAACCTATGACGTATAACGTATAACGTATAACGTATAACGCATAACGTATAACGTATAACGCATAACGTATAACGTATAACGTATAACGTATAACGTATAACGTATAACGTATAACGTATAACCTATGACGTATAACGTATAACTTATAACGTATAACGTATAACGTATAACGTATAACGTATAACATGTAATGTATAACGTATAACGTATAACGAATAACGTATAACGTATAACGTATAACGTACAACGTATAACGTATAACGTATAACGTATAACGTATAACGCATAACGTATAACGTATAACGTATAACGTATAACGTATAACGTATAACGTATAACGTATAACGTATAACGTATAACGTATAACGTATAACGTATAACGTATAACGTATAACGTATCACTAATAACGTATAACGTATAACGAATATCGTAGGACGTATAACGTATAACGTATGACGTATAACGTATAACGTATAACGTATAACGTATAACGTATAACGTATAACGTATAACGTATAACGTATAACGTATAACCTATGACGTATAACGTGTAACGTATAACGTATAACGTATAACGTATAACGTATAACGTATAACGTATAAAGTATAACGTATAACGTATAACGTATAACGTATAACGTATAACGTATAGCGTATAACGTATAACTTATAACGTATAACGTATAACGTATAACGTATAACGTATAACGTATAACGTATAACGTATAACGTATAACGTATAACGTATAACGTATAACGTATAACGTATAACGTATAACCTATGACGTATAACGTATAACGTATAACGCATAACGTATAACGTATAACGTATAACGTATAACGTATAACGTATAACGTATAACGTATAACGTATAACGTATAACGTATAACGTATAACGTATAACGTATAACGTATAACCTATGACGTATAACGTATAACGTATAACGTATAACGTATAACGTATAACGTATAACGTATAACGTATAACGCATAACGTGTAACGTATAACCTATGACGTATAACGTATAACGTATAACGTATAACGTATAACGTATAACGTATAACGTATAACGTATAACGTATAACGCATAACGTATAACGTATAACGTATAACGTATAACGTATAACGTATAACGTATAACGTATAACGTATAACGTATAACGTATAACGTATAACGTATAACTTATAACGTATAACGTATAACGTATAACGTACAACGTATAACGTACAACGTATAACGTATATCGTATAACGTATAACGTATAACGTATAACGTATAACGTATAACGTATAACGTATAACGTATAACGTATAACGTATAACGTATAACGTATAACGTATAACGTATAACGTATAACGTATAACGTATAACGTATAACGTATAACCTATGACGTATAACGTATAACTTATAACGTATAACGTATAACGTATAACGTATAACGTATAACGTATAACGTATAACGTATAACGTATAACGTATAACGTATAACGTATAACGTATAACGTATAACGTATAACGTATAACCTATGACGTATAACGTATAACTTATAACGTATAACGTATAACGTATAACGTATAACGTATAACATGTAATGTATAACGTATAACGTATAACGAATAACGTATAACGTATAACGTATAACGTACAACGTATAACGTATAACGTATAACGTATAACGTATAACGCATAACGTATAACGTATAACGTATAACGTATAACGTATAACGTATAACGTATAACGTATAACGTATAACGTATAACGTATAACGTATAACGTATAACGTATAACGTATAACGTATAACGTATCACTAATAACGTATAACGTATAACGAATATCGTAGGACGTATAACGTATAACGTATGACGTATAACGTATAACGTATAACGTATAACGTATAACGTATAACGTATAACGTATAACGTATAACGTATAACGTATAACCTATGACGTATAACGTGTAACGTATAACGTATAACGTATAACGTATAACGTATAACGTATAACGTATAAAGTATAAAGTATAACGTATAACGTATAACGTATAACGTATAACGTATAACGTATAGCGTATAACGTATAACGTATAACGTATAACGTATAACGTATAACGTATAACGTATAACGTATAACGTATAACGTATAACGTATAACGTATAACGTATAACGTATAACGTATAACGTATAACGTATAACGTATAACGTATAACCTATGACGTATAACGTATAACGTATAACGCATAACGTATAACGTATAACGTATAACGTATAACGTATAACGTATAACGTATAACGTATAACGTATAACGTATAACGTATAACGTATAACGTATAACGTATAACGTATAACCTATGACGTATAACGTATAACGTATAACGTATAACGTATAACGTATAACGTATAACGTATAACGTATAACGCATAACGTGTAACGTATAACCTATGACGTATAACGTATAACGTATAACGTATAACTAATAACGTATAACGTATAACGTATAACGTATAACGTATAACGTATAACGTATAACGTATAACATGTATAGTATAACGTATAACGTTTAACGTATCACGTATAACGTATTACGAATAACGTATAACGTATGACGTATAACGTATAACGTATAACGTATAACCTATGACGTATAACGTATAACGTATAACGTATAACGCATAACGTATAACGTATAACGCATAACGTATAACGTATAACGTATAACGTATAACGTATAACGTATAACGTATAACGTATAACGTATAACGTATAACGTATAACGTATAACGTATAACGTATAACGTATAACCTATGACGTATAACGTATAACGTATAACGTATAACGTATAACGTATAACGTATAACGTATAACGTATAACGTATAACGTATAACGCATAACGTGTAACGTATAACTTATAACGTATAACGTATAACGTATAACGTACAACGTATAACGTATCACGTATAACGTATTACGAATAACGTATAACGTATAACGTATGACGTATAACGTATAACGTATAACGTATAACCTATGACGTATAACGTATAACGTATAACGTATAACGCATAACGTATAACGTATAACGCATAACGTATAACGTATAACGTATAACGTATAACGTATAACGTATAACGTATAACGTATAACGTATAACGTATAACGTATAACGTATAACGTATAACTTATAACGTATAACGTACAACGTATAACGTACAACGTATAACGTATATCGTATAACGTATAACGTATAACGTATAACGTATAACGTATAACGTATAACGTATAACGTATAACGTATAACGTATAACGTATAACGTATAACGTATAACGTATAACGTATAACGTATAACGTATAACGTATAACGTATAACGTATAACGTATAACGTATAACGTATAACGTATAACGTATAACGTATAACGTATAACGTATAACGTATAACGTATAACGTATAACGTATAACGTATAACGTATAACGTATAACGTATAACGTATAACGTATAACGTATAACGTATAACGTATAACGTATAACGTATAACCTATGACGTATAACGTATAACGTATAACGTATAACGCATAACGTATAACGTATAACGCATAACGTATAACGTATAACGTATAACGTATAACGTATAACGTATAACGTATAACGTATAACCTATGACGTATAACGTATAACTTATAACGTATAACGTATAACGTATAACGTATAACGTATAACATGTAATGTATAACGTATAACGTATAACGAATAACGTATAACGTATAACGTATAACGTACAACGTATAACGTATAACGTATAACGTATAACGTATAACGCATAACGTATAACGTATAACGTATAACGTATAACGTATAACGTATAACGTATAACGTATAACGTATAACGTATAACGTATAACGTATAACGTATAACGTATAACGTATAACGTATAACGTATCACTAATAACGTATAACGTATAACGAATATCGTAGGACGTATAACGTATAACGTATGACGTATAACGTATAACGTATAACGTATAACGTATAACGTATAACGTATAACGTATAACGTATAACGTATAACGTATAACGTATAACCTATGACGTATAACGTGTAACGTATAACGTATAACGTATAACGTATAACGTATAACGTATAACGTATAAAGTATAACGTATAACGTATAACGTATAACGTATAACGTATAACGTATAGCGTATAACGTATAACGTATAACGTATAACGTATAACGTATAACGTATAACGTATAACGTATAACGCATAACGTGTAACGTATAACCTATGACGTATAACGTATAACGTATAACGTATAACTAATAACGTATAACGTATAACGTATAACGTATAACGTATAACGTATAACGTATAACGTATAACATGTAATGTATAACGTATAACGTATAACGAATAACGTATAACGTATAACGTATAACGTATAACGTATAACGTATAACGTATAACGTATAACCTATGACGTATAACGTATAACGTATAACGTATAACGTATAACGTATAACGTATAACGTATAACCTATGACGTATAACGTATAACTTATAACGTATAACGTATAACGTATAACGTATAACGTATAACATGTAATGTATAACGTATAACGTATAACGAATAACGTATAACGTATAACGTATAACGTACAACGTATAACGTATAACGTATAACGTATAACGTATAACGCATAACGTATAACGTATAACGTATAACGTATAACGTATAACGTATAACGTATAACGTATAACGTATAACGTATAACGTATAACGTATAACGTATAACGTATAACGTATAACGTATAACGTATCACTAATAACGTATAACGTATAACGAATATCGTAGGACGTATAACGTATAACGTATGACGTATAACGTATAACGTATAACGTATAACGTATAACGTATAACGTATAACGTATAACGTATAACGTATAACGTATAACCTATGACGTATAACGTGTAACGTATAACGTATAACGTATAACGTATAACGTATAACGTATAACGTATAACGTATAACGTATGACGTATAACGTATAACGTATAACGTATAACGTATAACGTATAACGTATAACGTATAACGTATAACGTATAACGTATAACCTATGACGTATAACGTGTAACGTATAACGTATAACGTATAACGTATAACGTATAACGTATAACGTATAAAGTATAACGTATAACGTATAACGTATAACGTATAACGTATAACGTATAGCGTATAACGTATAACGTATAACGTATAACGTATAACGTATAACGTATAACGTATAACGTATAACGTATAACGTATAACGTATAACGTATAACGTATAACGTATAACGTATAACGTATAACGTATAACGTATAACGTATAACCTATGACGTATAACGTATAACGTATAACGCATAACGTATAACGTATAACGTATAACGTATAACGTATAACGTATAACGTATAACGTATAACGTATAACGTATAACGTATAACGTATAACGTATAACGTATAACGTATAACCTATGACGTATAACGTATAACGTATAACGTATAACGTATAACGTATAACGTATAACGTATAACGTATAACGCATAACGTGTAACGTATAACCTATGACGTATAACGTATAACGTATAACGTATAACTAATAACGTATAACGTATAACGTATAACGTATAACGTATAACGTATAACGTATAACGTATAACATGTATAGTATAACGTATAACGTTTAACGTATCACGTATAACGTATTACGAATAACGTATAACGTATGACGTATAACGTATAACGTATAACGTATAACCTATGACGTATAACGTATAACGTATAACGTATAACGCATAACGTATAACGTATAACGCATAACGTATAACGTATAACGTATAACGTATAACGTATAACGTATAACGTATAACGTATAACGTATAACGTATAACGTATAACGTATAACGTATAACGTATAACGTATAACCTATGACGTATAACGTATAACGTATAACGTATAACGTATAACGTATAACGTATAACGTATAACGTATAACGTATAACGTGTAACGCATAACGTGTAACGTATAACTTATAACGTATAACGTATAACGTATAACGTACAACGTATAACGTATCACGTATAACGTATTACGAATAACGTATAACGTATAACGTATGACGTATAACGTATAACGTATAACGTATAACCTATGACGTATAACGTATAACGTATAACGTATAACGCATAACGTATAACGTATAACGCATAACGTATAACGTATAACGTATAACGTATAACGTATAACGTATAACGTATAACGTATAACGTATAACGTATAACGTATAACGTATAACGTATAACTTATAACGTATAACGTACAACGTATAACGTACAACGTATAACGTATATCGTATAACGTATAACGTATAACGTATAACGTATAACGTATAACGTATAACGTATAACGTATAACGTATAACGTATAACGTATAACGTATAACGTATAACGTATAACGTATAACGTATAACGTATAACGTATAACGTATAACGTATAACGTATAACGTATAACGTATAACGTATAACGTATAACGTATAACGTATAACGTATAACGTATAACGTATAACGTATAACGTATAACGTATAACGTATAACGTATAACGTATAACGTATAACGTATAACGTATAACGTATAACGTATAACGTATAACGTATAACGTATAACCTATGACGTATAACGTATAACGTATAACGTATAACGCATAACGTATAACGTATAACGCATAACGTATAACGTATAACGTATAACGTATAACGTATAACGTATAACGTATAACGTATAACCTATGACGTATAACGTATAACTTATAACGTATAACGTATAACGTATAACGTATAACGTATAACATGTAATGTATAACGTATAACGTATAACGAATAACGTATAACGTATAACGTATAACGTACAACGTATAACGTATAACGTATAACGTATAACGTATAACGCATAACGTATAACGTATAACGTATAACGTATAACGTATAACGTATAACGTATAACGTATAACGTATAACGTATAACGTATAACGTATAACGTATAACGTATAACGTATAACGTATAACGTATCACTAATAACGTATAACGTATAACGAATATCGTAGGACGTATAACGTATAACGTATGACGTATAACGTATAACGTATAACGTATAACGTATAACGTATAACGTATAACGTATAACGTATAACGTATAACGTATAACGTATAACCTATGACGTATAACGTGTAACGTATAACGTATAACGTATAACGTATAACGTATAACGTATAACGTATAAAGTATAACGTATAACGTATAACGTATAACGTATAACGTATAACGTATAGCGTATAACGTATAACGTATAACGTATAACGTATAACGTATAACGTATAACGTATAACGTATAACGTATAACGTATAACGTATAACGTATAACGTATAACGTATAACGTATAACGTATAACGTATAACCTATGACGTATAACGTATAACGTATAACGCATAACGTATAACGTATAACGTATAACGTATAACGTATAACGTATAACGTATAACGTATAACGTATAACGTATAACGTATAACGTATAACGTATAACGTATAACGTATAACCTATGACGTATAACGTATAACGTATAACGTATAACGTATAACGTATAACGTATAACGTATAACGTATAACGCATAACGTGTAACGTATAACCTATGACGTATAACGTATAACGTATAACGTATAACTAATAACGTATAACGTATAACGTATAACGTATAACGTATAACGTATAACGTATAACGTATAACATGTAATGTATAACGTATAACGTATAACGAATAACGTATAACGTATAACGTATAACGTATAACGTATAACGTATAACGTATAACGTATAACCTATGACGTATAACGTATAACGTATAACGTATAACGTATAACGTATAACGTATAACGTATAACCTATGACGTATAACGTATAACTTATAACGTATAACGTATAACGTATAACGTATAACGTATAACATGTAATGTATAACGTATAACGTATAAACGAATAACGTATAACGTATAACGTATAACGTACAACGTATAACGTATAACGTATAACGTATAACGTATAACGCATAACGTATAACGTATAACGTATAACGTATAACGTATAACGTATAACGTATAACGTATAACGTATAACGTATAACGTATAACGTATAACGTATAACGTATAACGTATAACGTATAACGTATCACTAATAACGTATAACGTATAACGAATATCGTAGGACGTATAACGTATAACGTATGACGTATAACGTATAACGTATAACGTATAACGTATAACGTATAACGTATAACGTATAACGTATAACGTATAACGTATAACCTATGACGTATAACGTGTAACGTATAACGTATAACGTATAACGTATAACGTATAACGTATAACGTATAAAGTATAACGTATAACGTATAACGTATAACGTATAACGTATAACGTATAGCGTATAACGTATAACGTATAACGTATAACGTATAACGTATAAGGTATAACGTATAACGTATAACGTATAACGTATAACGTATAACGTATAACGTATAACGTATAACGTATAACGTATAACGTATAACGTATAACCTATGACGTATAACGTATAACGTATAACGCATAACGTATAACGTATAACGTATAACGTATAACGTATAACGTATAACGTATAACGTAAAACGTATAACGTATAACGTATAACGTATAACGTATAACGTATAACGTATAACGTATAACCTATGACGTATAACGTATAACGTATAACGTATAACGTATAACGTATAACGTATAACGTATAACGTATAACGCATAACGTGTAACGTATAACCTATGACGTATAACGTATAACGTATAACGTATAACTAATAACGTATAACGTATAACGTATAACGTATAACGTATAACGTATAACGTATAACGTATAACATGTAATGTATAACGTATAACGTATAACGAATAACGTATAACGTATAACGTATAACGTATAACGTATAACGTATAACGTATAACGTATAAAGTATAACGTATAACGTATAACGTATAACGTATAACGTATAGCGTATAACGTATAACGTATAACGTATAACGTATAACGTATAACGTATAACGTATAACGTATAACGTATAACGTATAACGTATAACGTATAACGTATAACGTATAACGTATAACGTATAACGTATAACCTATGACGTATAACGTATAACGTATAACGCATAACGTATAACGTATAACGTATAACGTATAACGTATAACGTATAACGTATAACGTATAACGTATAACGTATAACGTATAACGTATAACGTATAACGTATAACCTATGACGTATAACGTATAACGTATAACGTATAACGTATAACGTATAACGTATAACGTATAACGCATAACGTGTAACGTATAACCTATGACGTATAACGTATAACGTATAACGTATAACTAATAGCGTATAACGTATAACGTATAACGTATAACGTATAACGTATAACGTATAACATGTAATGTATAACGTATAACGTATAACGAATAACGTATAACGTATAACGTATAACGTATAACGTATAACGTATAACGTATAACGTATAACGTATAACGTATAACGTATATCGTTATAACGTATAACGTATAACGTATAACGTATAACGTATAACGTATAACGTAAAACGTATAACGTATAACGTATAACGTATAACGTATAACGTATAACGTATAACGTATAACGTATAACGTATAACGTATAACGTATAACGTATAACGTATAACGTATAACGTATAACGTATAACGTATAACGTATAACGTATAACGTATAACGTATAACGTATAACGTATAACGTATAACGTATAACCTATGACGTATAACCGTATAACGTATAACGTATAACGCATAACGTATAACGTATAACGCATAACGTATAACGTATAACGTATAACGTATAACGTATAACGTATAACGTATAACGTATAACCTATGACGTATAACGTATAACTTATAACGTATAACGTATAACGTTATAACGTATAACGTATAACATGTAATGTATAACGTATAACGTATAACGAATAACGTATAACGTATAACGTATAACGTACAACGTATAACGTATAACGTATAACGTATAACGTATAACGCATAACGTATAACGTATAACGTATAACGTATAACGTATAACGTATAACGTATAACGTATAACGTATAACGTATAACGTATAACGTATAACGTATAACGTATAACGTATAACGTATAACGTATCACTAATAACGTATAACGTATAACGAATATCGTAGGACGTATAACGTATAACGTATGACGTATAACGTATAACGTATAACGTATAACGTATAACGTATAACGTATAACGTATAACGTATAACGTATAACGTATAACCTATGACGTATAACGTGTAACGTATAACGTATAACGTATAACGTATAACGTATAACGTATAACGTATAAAGTATAACGTATAACGTATAACGTATAACGTATAACGTATAACGTATAGCGTATAACGTATAACGTATAACGTATAACGTATAACGTATAACGTATAACGTATAACGTATAACGTATAACGTATAACGTATAACATATAACGTATAACGTATAACGTATAACGTATAACGTATAACCTATGACGTATAACGTATAACGTATAACGCATAACGTATAACGTATAACGTATAACGTATAACGTATAACGTATAACGTATAACGTATAACGTATAACGTATAACGTATAACGTATAACGTATAACGTATAACGTATAACCTATGACGTATAACGTATAACGTATAACGTATAACGTATAACGTATAACGTATAACGTATAACGTATAACGCATAACGTGTAACGTATAACCTATGACGTATAACGTATAACGTATAACGTATAACGCATAACGTATAACGTATAACGTATAACGTATAACGTATAACGTATAACGTATAACGTATAACGTATAACCTATGACGTATAACGTATAACTTATAACGTATAACGTATAACGTATAACGTATAACGTATAACATGTAAGGTATAACGTATAACGTATAACGAATAACGTATAACGTATAACGTATAACGTACAACGTATAACGTATAACGTATAACGTATAACGTATAACGCATAACGTATAACGTATAACGTATAACGTATAACGTATAACGTATAACGTATAACGTATAACGTATAACGTATAACGTATAACGTATAACGTATAACGTATAACGTATAACGTATAACGTATCACTAATAACGTATAACGTATAACGAATATCGTAGGACGTATAACGTATAACGTATGACGTATAACGTATAACGTATAACGTATAACGTATAACGTATAACGTATAACGTATAACGTATAACGTATAACGTATAACCTATGACGTATAACGTGTAACGTATAACGTATAACGTATAACGTATAACGTATAACGTATAACGTATAAAGTATAACGTATAACGTATAACGTATAACGTATAACGTATAACGTATAGCGTATAACGTATAACGTATAACGTATAACGTATAACGTATAACGTATAACGTATAACGTATAACGTATAACGTATAACGTATAACATATAACGTATAACGTATAACGTATAACGTATAACGTATAACCTATGACGTATAACGTATAACGTATAACGCATAACGTATAACGTATAACGTATAACGTATAACGTATAACGTATAACGTATAACGTATAACGTATAACGTATAACGTATAACGTATAACGTATAACGTATAACGTATAACCTATGACGTATAACGTATAACGTATAACGTATAACGTATAACGTATAACGTATAACGTATAACGTATAACGCATAACGTGTAACGTATAACCTATGACGTATAACGTATAACGTATAACGTATAACTAATAACGTATAACGTATAACGTATAACCGTATAACGTATAACGTATAACGTATAACGTATAACATGTAATGTATAACGTATAACGTATAACGAATAACGTATAACGTATAACGTATAACGTATAACGTATAACGTTATAACGTATAACGTATAAAGTATAACGTATAACGTATAACGTATAACGTATAACGTATAGCGTATAACGTATAACGTATAACGTATAACGTATAACGTATAACGTATAACGTATAACGTATAACGTATAACGTATAACGTATAACGTATAACGTATAACGTATAACGTATAACGTATAACCTATGACGTATAACGTATAACGTATAACGCATAACGTATAACGTATAACGTATAACGTATAACGTATAACGTATAACGTATAACGTATAACGTATAACGTATAACGTATAACGTATAACGTATAACGTTTAACTATGACGTATAACGTATAACGTATAACGTATAACGTATAACGTATAACGTATAACGTATAACGCATAACGTGTAACGTATAACCTATGACGTATAACGTATAACGTATAACGTATAACTAATAGCGTATAACGTATAACGTATAACGTATAACGTATAACGTATAACGTATAACATGTAATGTATAACGTATAACGTATAACGAATAACGTATAACGTATAACGTATAACGTATAACGTATAACGTATAACGTATAACGTATAACGTATAACGTATATCGTATAACGTATAACGTATAACGTATAACGTATAACGTATAACGTATAACGTAAAACGTATAACGTATAACGTATAACGTATAACGTATAACGTATAACGTATAACGTATAACGTATAACGTATAACGTATAACGTATAACGTATAACGTATAACGTATAACGTATAACGTATAACGTATAACGTATAACGTATAACGTATAACGTATAACGTATAACGTATAACGTATAACGTATAACGTATAACGTATAACGTATAACGTATAACGTATAACGTATAACGTATAACGTATAACGTATAACGTATAACGTATAACGTATAACGTATAACGTATAACGTATAACGTATAACGTATAACCTATGACGTATAACGTATAACGTATAACGTATAACGCATAACGTATAACGTATAACGCATAACGTATAACGTATAACGTATAACGTATAACGTATAACGTATAACGTATAACGTATAACCTATGACGTATAACGTATAACTTATAACGTATAACGTATAACGTATAACGTACAACGTATAACGTATCACGTATAACGTATTACGAATAACGTATAACGTATTACGTATAACGTATAACGTATAACGTATAACGTATAACGTATAACGTATAACGTATAACGTATAACGTATAACGTATAACGTATAACGTATAACGTATAACGTATAACGTATAACGTATAACATGTAATGTATAACGTTTAACGTATAACTTATAACGTATAACGTATAACGTATAACGTATAACGTACAACGTATAACGTATCACGTATAACGTATTACGAATAACGTATAACGTATGACGTATAACGTATAACGTATAACGTATAACCTATGACGTATAACGTATAACGTATAACGTATAACGCATAACGTATAACGTATAACGCATAACGTATAACGTATAACGTATAACGTATAACGTATAACGTATAACGTATAACGTATAACGTATAACGTATAACGTATAACGTATAACGTATAACGTATAACATGTAATGTATAACGTATAACGTATAACTTATAACGTATAACGTATAACGTATAACGTACAACGTATAACGTATCACGTATAACGTATTACGAATAACGTATAACGTATGACGTATAACGTATAACGTATAACGTATAACCTATGACGTATAACGTATAACGTATAACGTATAACGCATAACGTATAACGTATAACGCATAACGTATAACGTATAACGTATAACGTATAACGTATAACGTATAACGTATAACGTATAACGTATAACGTATAACGTATAACGTATAACGTATAACATGTAATGTATAACGTATAACGTATAACTTATAACGTATAACGTATAACGTATAACGTATAACGTATAACGTATAACGTATAACGTATAACGTATAACGTATAACGTATAACGTATAACGTATAACGTATAACGTATAACGTATAACGTATAACGTATAACGTATAACGTATAACGTATAACGTATAACGTATAACGTATAACGTATAACGTATAACGTATAACGTATAACGTATAACGTATAACGTATAACGTATATAACGTATAAAGTATAACGTATAACGTATAACGTATAACGTATAACCTATGACGTATAACGTATAACGTATAACGCATAACGTATAACGTATAACGTATAACCTATGACGTATAACGTATAACGTATAACGTATAACGTATAACGTATAACGTATAACGTATAACCTATGACGTATAACGTGTAACGTATAACGTATAACGTATAACGTATAACGTATAACGTATAACGTATAACGTATAAAGTATAACGTATAACGTATAACGTATAACGTATAACGTATAACGTATAACGTATAACGTCAAACGTATAACGTGTAACGTATAACGTATAACGTATAACGTATAACGTATAACGTATAACGTATAACGTGTAACGTATAACGTATAACGTATAACGTATAACGTATAACGTATAACGTATAACGTATAACGTATACGTTATACGTTATACGTTATACGTTATACGTTATACGTTATACGTTATACGTTACACGTTATACGTTATACGTTATACGTTATACGTTATACGTTATACGTTATACGTTACACGTTATACGTTTGACGTTATACGTTATACGTTATACGTTATACGTTATACGTTATACGTTATACGTTATTACTTTATACGTTATACGTTATACGTTATACGTTATACGTTATACGTTATACGTTATACGTTACACGTTATACGTCATAGGTTATACGTTATACGTTATACGTTATACGTTATACGTTATACGTTATACGTTATACGTCATAGGTTATACGTTATACGTTATACGTTATGCGTTATACGTTATACGTTATACGTCATAGGTTATACGTTATACGTTATACGTTATACGTTATACTTTATCGTTATACGTTATACGTTATACGTTATACGTTATACGTTATACGTTATACGTTATACGTTATACGTTATACGTTATACGTTATACGTTATACGTTATACGTTATACGTTATACGTTATACGTTATACGTTATACGTTATACGTTATACGTTATACGTTATACGTTATACGTTATACGTTATACGTTATACGTTATACGTTATACGTTACGTATACGTTATACGTTATACGTTATAAGTTATACGTTATACGTTATACATTACATGTTATACGTTATACGTTATACGTTATACGTTATACGTTATACGTTATACGTTATACGTTATACGTTATACGTTATACGTTATACGTTATACGTTATGCGTTATACGTTATACGTTATGCGTTATACGTTATACGTTATACGTTATACGTCATAGGTTATACGTTATACGTTATACGTTATACGTCATACGTTATACGTTATTCGTAATACGTTATACGTGATACGTTATACGTTGTACGTTATACGTTATACGTTATACGTTATAAGTTATACGTTATACGTTATACATTACATGTTATACGTTATACGTTATACGTTATACGTTATACGTTATACGTTATACGTTATACGTTATACGTTATACGTTATACGTTATACGTTATACGTTATACGTTATGCGTTATACGTTATACGTTATGCGTTATACGTTATACGTTATACGTTATACGTCATAGGTTATACGTTATACGTTATACGTTATACGTCATACGTTATACGTTATTCGTAATACGTTATACGTGATACGTTATACGTTGTACGTTATACGTTATACGTTATACGTTATACGTTATAAGTTATACGTTTAAACGTTATACATTACATGTTATACGTTATACGTTATACGTTATACGTTATACGTTATACGTTATACGTTATACGTTATACGTTATACGTTATACGTTATACGTTATACGTTATACGTTATACGTTATACGTTATACGTAATACGTTATACGTTATTCGTAATACGTTATACGTGATACGTTATACGTTGTACGTTATACGTTATACGTTATACGTTATAAGTTATACGTTATACGTCATAGGTTATACGTTATACGTTATACGTTATACGTTATACGTTATACGTTATACGTTATACGTTATGCGTTATACGTTATACGTTATGCGTTATACGTTATACGTTATACGTTATACGTCATAGGTTATACGTTATACGTTATACGTTATACGTTATACGTTATACGTTATACGTTATACGTTATACGTTATACGTTATACGTTATACGTTATACGTTATACGTTATACGTTATACGTTATACGTTATACGTTATACGTTATACGTTATACGTTATACGTTATACGTTATACGTTATACGTTATACGTTATACGTTATACGTTATACGTTATACGTTATACGTTATACGTTATACGTTATACGTTATACGTTATACGTTATACGTTATACGTTATACGTTATACGTTATACGTTATACGTTATACGTTTTACGTTATACGTTATACGTTATACGTTATACGTTATACCGTTATACGTTATACGATATACGTTATACGTTATACGTTATACGTTATACGTTATACGTTATACGTTATACGTTATACGTTATACGTTATTCGTTATACGTTATACGTTATACATTACATGTTATACGTTATACGTTATACGTTATACGTTATACGTTATACGTTATACGCTATTAGTTATACGTTATACGTTATACGTTATACGTCATAGGTTATACGTTACACGTTATGCGTTATACGTTATACGTTATACGTTATACGTTATACGTTATACGTTATACGTTATACGTCATAGGTTAAACGTTATACGTTATACGTTATACGTTATACGTTATACGTTATACGTTATACGTTATACGTTATACGTTATACGTTATACGTTATACGTTATACGTTATGCGTTATACGTTATACGTTATACGTCATAGGTTATACGTTATACGTTATACGTTATACGTTATACGTTATACGTTATACGTTATACGTTATACGTTATACGTTATACGTTATACGTTATACGTTATACGTTATACGTTATACGTTATACGCTATACGTTATACGTTATACGTTATACGTTATACGTTATACTTTATACGTTATACGTTATACGTTATACGTTATACGTTATACGTTATACGTTATACGTTATTCGTTATACGTTATACGTTATACATTACATGTTATACGTTATACGTTATACGTTATACGTTATACGTTATACGTTATACGTTATACGTTATTAGTTATACGTTATACGTTATACGTTATACGTCATAGGTTATACGTTACACGTTATGCGTTATACGTTATACGTTATACGTTATACGTTATACGTTATACGTTATACGTTATACGTTATACGTCATAGGTTATACGTTATACGTTATACGTTATACGTTATACGTTATACGTTATACGTTATACGTTATACGTTATACGTTATACGTTATACGTTATACGTTATACGTTATACGTTATGCGTTATACGTTATACGTTATACGTCATAGGTTATACGTTATACGTTATACGTTATACGTTATACGTTATATGTTATACGTTATACGTTATACGTTATACGTTATACGTTATACGTTATACGTTATACGTTATACGTTATACGTTATACGTTATACGCTATACGTTATACGTTATACGTTATACGTTATACGTTATACGTTATACTTTATACGTTATACGTTATACGTTACTACGTTATACGTTATACGTTATACGTTACACGTTATACGTCATAGGTTATACGTTATACGTTATACGTTATACGTTATACGTTATACGTTATACGTTATACGTTATACGTTATACGTTATACGTCATACGTTATACGTCTATACGTCCTACGATATTCGTTATACGTTATACGTTATTAGTGATACGTTATACGTTATACGTTATACGTTATACGTTATACGTATACGTTATACGTTATACGTTATACGTTATACGTTATACGTTATACGTTATACGTTATACGTTATACGTTATACGTTATACGTTATGCGTTATACGTTATACGTTATACGTTATACGTTATACGTTGTACGTTATACGTTATACGTTATACGTTATTCGTTATACGTTATACGTTATACATTACATGTTATACGTTATACGTTATACGTTATACGTTATACGTTATAAGTTATACGTTATACGTCATAGGTTATACGTTATACGTTATACGTTATACGTTATACGTTATACGTTATACGTTATACGTTATACGTTATGCGTTATACGTTATACGTTATACGTTATACGTCATAGGTTATACGTTACACGTTATGCGTTATACGTTATACGTTATACGTTATACGTTATACGTTATACGTTATACGTTATACGTTATACGTCATAGGTTATACGTTATACGTTATACGTTATACGTTATACGTTATACGTTATACGTTATACGTTATACGTTATACGTTATACGTTATACGTTATACGTTATACGTTATACGTTATGCGTTATACGTTATACGTTATACGTCATAGGTTATACGTTATACGTTATACGTTATACGTTATACGTTATATGTTATACGTTATACGTTATACGTTATACGTTATACGTTATACGTTATACGTTATACGTTATACGTTATACGTTATACGTTATACGCTATACGTTATACGTTATACGTTATACGTTATACGTTATACGTTATACTTTATACGTTATACGTTATACGTTATACGTTATACGTTATACGTTATACGTTACACGTTATACGTCATAGGTTATACGTTATACGTTATACGTTATACGTTATACGTTATACGTTATACGTTATACGTTATACGTTATACGTTATACGTCATACGTTATACGTTATACGTCCTACGATATTCGTTATACGTTATACGTTATTAGTGATACGTTATACGTTATACGTTATACGTTATACGTTATACGTTATACGTTATACGTTATACGTTATACGTTATACGTTATACGTTATACGTTATACGTTATACGTTATACGTTATACGTTATGCGTTATACGTTATACGTTATACGTTATACGTTATACGTTGTACGTTATACGTTATACGTTATACGTTATTCGTTATACGTTATACGTTATACATTACATGTTATACGTTATACGTTATACGTTATACGTTATACGTTATAAGTTATACGTTATACGTCATAGGTTATACGTTATACGTTATACGTTATACGTTATACGTTATACGTTATACGTTATACGTTATGCGTTATACGTTATACGTTATGCGTTATACGTTATACGTTATACGTTATACGTCATAGGTTATACGTTATACGTTATACGTTATACGTTATACGTTATACGTTATACGTTATACGTTATACGTTATACGTTATACGTTATACGTTATACGTTATACGTTATACGTTATACGTTATACGTTATACGTTATACGTTATACGTTATACGTTATACGTTATACGTTATACGTTATACGTTATACGTTTTACGTTATACGTTATACGTTATACGTTATACGTTATACGTTATACGTTATACGATATACGTTATACGTTATACGTTATACGTTATACGTTATACGTTATACGTTATACGTTATACGTTATACGTTATACGTTATTCGTTATACGTTATACGTTATACATTACATGTTATACGTTATACGTTATACGTTATACGTTATACGTTATACGTTATACGCTATTAGTTATACGTTATACGTTATACGTTATACGTCATAGGTTATACGTTACACGTTATGCGTTATACGTTATACGTTATACGTTATACGTTATACGTTATACGTTATACGTTATACGTCATAGGTTATACGTTATACGTTATACGTTATACGTTATACGTTATACGTTATACGTTATACGTTATACGTTATACGTTATACGTTATACGTTATACGTTATACGTTATGCGTTATACGTTATACGTTATACGTCATAGGTTATACGTTATACGTTATACGTTATACGTTATACGTTATACGTTATACGTTATACGTTATACGTTATACGTTATACGTTATACGTTATACGTTATACGTTATACGTTATACGTTATACGTTATACGCTATACGTTATACGTTATACGTTATACGTTATACGTTATACTTTATACGTTATACGTTATACGTTATACGTTATACGTTATACGTTATACGTTATACGTTATTCGTTATACGTTATACGTTATACATTACATGTTATACGTTATACGTTATACGTTATACGTTATACGTTATACGTTATACGTTATACGTTATTAGTTATACGTTATACGTTATACGTTATACGTCATAGGTTATACGTTACACGTTATGCGTTATACGTTATACGTTATACGTTATACGTTATACGTTATACGTTATACGTTATACGTTATACGTCATAGGTTATACGTTATACGTTATACGTTATACGTTATACGTTATACGTTATACGTTATACGTTATACGTTATACGTTATACGTTATACGTTATACGTTATACGTTATACGTTATACGTTATGCGTTATACGTTATACGTTATACGTCATAGGTTATACGTTATACGTTATACGTTATACGTTATACGTTATACGTTATACGTTATACGTTATACGTTATACGTTATACGTTATACGTTATACCTTATACGTTATACGTTATACGTTATACGTTATACGTTATACGCTATACGTTATACGTTATACGTTATACGTTATACGTTATACGTTATACTTTATACGTTATACGTTATACGTTATACGTTATACGTTATACGTTATACGTTACACGTTATACGTCATAGGTTATACGTTATACGTTATACGTTATACGTTATACGTTATACGTTATACGTTATACGTTATACGTTATACGTTATACGTCATACGTTATACGTTATACGTCCTACGATATTCGTTATACGTTATACGTTATTAGTGATACGTTATACGTTATACGTTATACGTTATACGTTATACGTTATACGTTATACGTTATACGTTATACGTTATACGTTATACGTTATACGTTATACGTTATACGTTATACGTTATACGTTATGCGTTATACGTTATACGTTATACGTTATACGTTATACGTTGTACGTTATACGTTATACGTTATACGTTATTCGTTATACGTTATACGTTATACATTACATGTTATACGTTATACGTTATACGTTATACGTTATACGTTATAAGTTATACGTTATACGTCATAGGTTATACGTTATACGTTATACGTTATACGTTATACGTTATACGTTATACGTTATACGTCATAGGTTATACGTTATACGTTATACGTTATACGTTATACGTTATACGTTATACGTTATACGTTATTCGTTATACGTTATACGTTATACATTACATGTTATACGTTATACGTTATACGTTATACGTTATACGTTATACGTTATACGTTATACGTTATTAGTTATACGTTATACGTTATACGTTATACGTCATAGGTTATACGTTACACGTTATGCGTTATACGTTATACGTTATACGTTATACGTTATACGTTATACGTTATACGTTATACGTTATACGTCATAGGTTATACGTTATACGTTATACGTTATACGTTATACGTTATACGTTATACGTTATACGTTATACGTTATACGTTATACGTTATACGTTATACGTTATACGTTATACGTTATGCGTTATACGTTATACGTTATACGTCATAGGTTATACGTTATACGTTATACGTTATACGTTATACGTTATACGTTATACGTTATACGTTATACGTTATACGTTATACGTTATACGTTATACGTTATACGTTATACGTTATACGTTATACGTTATACGCTATACGTTATACGTTATACGTTATACGTTATACGTTATACGTTATACTTTATACGTTATACGTTATACGTTATACGTTATACGTTATACGTTATACGTTACACGTTATACGTCATAGGTTATACGTTATACGTTATACGTTATACGTTATACGTTATACGTTATACGTTATACGTTATACGTTATACGTTATACGTTATACGTCATACGTTATACGTTATACGTCCTACGATATTCGTTATACGTTATACGTTATTAGTGATACGTTATACGTTATACGTTATACGTTATACGTTATACGTTATACGTTATACGTTATACGTTATACGTTATACGTTATACGTTATACGTTATACGTTATACGTTATACGTTATACGTTATGCGTTATACGTTATACGTTATACGTTATACGTTATACGTTGTACGTTATACGTTATACGTTATACGTTATTCGTTATACGTTATACGTTATACATTACATGTTATACGTTATACGTTATACGTTATACGTTATACGTTATACGTTATACGTTATAAGTTATACGTTATACGTCATAGGTTATACGTTATACGTTATACGTTATACGTTATACGTTATACGTTATACGTTATACGTTATGCGTTATACGTTATACGTTATGCGTTATACGTTATACGTTATACGTTATACGTCATAGGTTATACGTTATACGTTATACGTTATACGTTATACGTTATACGTTATACGTTATACGTTATACGTTATACGTTATACGTTATACGTTATACGTTATACGTTATACGTTATACGTTATACGTTATACGTTATACGTTATACGTTATACGTTATACGTTATACGTTATACGTTATACGTTATACGTTATACGTTATACGTTATACGTTATACGTTATACGTTATACGTTATACGTTATACGTTATACGTTATACGTTATACGTTATACGTTATACGTTATACGTTATACGTTATACGTTATACGTTATACGATATACGTTATACGTTGTACGTTATACGTTGTACGTTATACGTTATAAGTTATACGTTATACGTTATACGTTATACGTTATACGTTATACGTTATACGTTATACGTTATACGTTATACGTTATACGTTATACGTTATACGTTATGCGTTATACGTTATACGTTATGCGTTATACGTTATACGTTATACGTTATACGTCATAGGTTATACGTTATACGTTATACGTTATACGTCATACGTTATACGTTATTCGTAATACGTTATACGTGATACGTTATACGTTGTACGTTATACGTTATACGTTATACGTTATAAGTTATACGTTATACGTTATACATTACATGTTATACGTTATACGTTATACGTTATTCGTTATACGTTATACGTTATACGTTATACGTTATACGTTATACGTTATACGTTATACGTTATACGTTATACGTTATACGTTATACGTTATACGTTATACGTTATACGTTATACGTTATACGTTATACGTTATACGTTATACGTTATACGTTATGCGTTATACGTTATACGTTATACGTTATACGTTATACGTTGTACGTTATACGTTATACGTTATACGTTATTCGTTATACGTTATACGTTATACATTACATGTTATACGTTATACGTTATACGTTATACGTTATACGTTATACGTTATACGTCATAGGTTATACGTTATACTTTATACGTTATACGTTATACGTTATACGTTATACGTTATACGTTATGCGTTATACGTTATACGTTATGCGTTATACGTTATACGTTATACGTTATACGTCATAGGTTATACGTTATACGTTATACGTTATACGTTATACGTTATACGTTATACGTTATACGTTATACGTTATACGTTATACGTTATACGTTATACGTTATACGTTATACGTTATACGTTATACGTTATACGTTATACGTTATACGTTATACGTTATACGTTATACGTTATACGTTATACGTTATACGTTATACGTTATACGTTATACGTTATACGTTATACGTTATACGATATACGTTATACGTTATACGTTATACGATATACGTTATACGTTGTACGTTATAGGTTGTACGTTATACGTTATACGTTATACGTTATAAGTTGTACGTTATACGTCATAGGTTATACGTTATACGTTATACGTTATACGTTATACGTTATACGTTATACGTTATACGTTATACGTTATACGTTATACGTTATACGTTATACGTTCTACGTTCTACGTTAAACGTTATACGTTATACGTTATACGTTATACGTTATACGTTATACGTTATACGTTATACGTTATACGTTATACGTTATACGTTATACGTTATACGTTATACGTTATACGTTATACGTTATACGTTATACGTTATACGTTATACGTTATACGTTATACGTTATACGTTATACGTTATACGTTATACGTTATACGTTATACGTTATACGTTATACGTTATACGTTATACGTTATACGTTATACGTTATACGTTATACGTTATACGTTATACGTTATACGTTATACGTTATACGTTATACGTTATACGTTACACGTTATACGTCATAGGTTATACGTCATAGGTTATACGTTATACGTTATACGTTATACGTTATACGTTATACGTTATACGTTATACGTTATACGTTATACGTCATACGTTATACGTTATACGTCCTACGATATTCGTTATACGTTATACGTTATACGTTATACGTTATACGTTATACGTTATACGTTATACGTTATACGTTATACGTTATACGTTATACGTTATACGTTATACGTTATACGTTATACGTTATACGTTATACGTTATACGTTATACGTTATACGTTATACGTTATACGTTATACGTTATACGTTATACGTTATACGTTATACGTTATACGTTATACGATATACGTTATACGTTGTACGTTATACGTTGTACGTTATACGTTATAAGTTATACGTTATACGTTATACGTTATACGTTATACGTTATACGTTATACGTTATACGTTATACGTTATACGTTATACGTTATACGTTATACGTTATGCGTTATACGTTATACGTTATGCGTTATACGTTATACGTTATACGTTATACGTCATAGGTTATACGTTATACGTTATACGTTATACGTCATACGTTATACGTTATTCGTAATACGTTATACGTGATACGTTATACGTTGTACGTTATACGTTATACGTTATACGTTATAAGTTATACGTTATACGTTATACGTTATACGTTAGACGTTATACGTTATACGTTATACGTTATACGTTATACGTTATACGTTATACGTTATACGTTATACGTTATACGTTCTACGATATACGTTATACGTTATACGTTATACGGTATACGTTATACGTTATACGTTATACGTTGTACGTTATACGTTATACGTTATACGTTATACGTTATACGTTATACGTTATACGTTATACTTTATACGTTATACGATATACGTTATACGTTATACGTTATACGTTATACGTTACACGTTATACGTCATACGTTATACTTTATACGTTATACGTTATACGTTATACGTTATACGTTATACGTTATACGTTATACGTTATACGTTACACGTTATACGTCATAGGTTATACGTCATAGGTTATACGTTATACGTTATACGTTATACGTTATACGTTATACGTTATACGTTATACGTTATACGTTATACGTCATACGTTATACGTTATACGTCCTACGATATTCGTTATACGTTATACGTTATTAGTGATACGTTATACGTTATACGTTATACGTTATACGTTATACGTTATACGTTATACGTTATACGTTATACGTTATACGTTATACGTTATACGTTATACGTTATACGTTATACGTTATACGTTATACGTTATACGTTATACGTTATACGTTATACGTTATACGTTATACGTTATACGTTGTACGTTATACGTTATACGTTATATGTTATTCGTTATACGTTATACGTTATACATTACATGTTATACGTTATACGTTATACGTTATACGTTATACGTTATAAGTTATACGTTATACGTCATAGGTTATACGTTATACGTTATACGTTATACGTTATACGTTATACGTTATACGTTATACGTTATGCGTTATACGTTATACGTTATGCGTTATACGTTATACGTTATACGTTATACGTCATAGGTTATACGTTATACGTTATACGTTATACGTTATACGTTATACGTTATACGTTATACGTTATACGTTATACGTTATACGTTATACGTTCTACGTTAAACGTTATACGTTATACGTTATACGTTATACGTTATACGTTATACGTTATACGTTATACGTTATACGTTATACGTTATACGTTATACGTTATACGTTATACGTTATACGTTATACGTTATACGTTATACGTTATACGTTGTACGTTATACGTTGTACGTTATACGTTATACGTTATACGTTATAAGTTATACGTTATACGTCATAGGTTATACGTTATACGTTATACGTTATACGTTATACGTTATACGTTATACGTTATACGTTATACGTTATACGTTATACGTTATACGTTATACGTTCTACGTTATACGTTGTACGTTATACGTTATACGTTATACGTTATTCGTTATACGTTATACGTTATACGTTATACGTTATACGTTATACGTTATACGTTATACTTTATACGTTATACGTTATACGTTATACGTTATACGTTATACGTTATACGTTATACGTTATACGTTCTACGTTCTACGTTAAACGTTATACGTTATACGTTATACGTTATACATTACATGTTATACGTTATACGTTATACGTTATACGTTATACGTTATAAGTTATACGTTATACGTCATAGGTTATACGTTATACGTTATACGTCATAGGTTATACGTTATACGTTATACGTTATACGTTATACGTTATACGTTATACGTTATACGTTATACGTTATACGTTATACGTTATACTTTATACGTTATACGTTATACGTTATACGTTATACTTTATACGTTATACGTTATACGTTATACGTTATACGTTATACGTTATACGTTATACGTTATACGTTATACGTTATACGTTATACGTTATACGTTATACGTTATACGTTATTCGTTATACGTTATACGTTATACATTACATGTTATACGTTATACGTTATACGTTATACGTTATACGTTATAAGTTATACGTTATACGTCATAGGTTATACGTTATACGTTATACGTCATAGGTTATACGTTATACGTTATACGTTATACGTTGATATCGCGAGATTCTCGCCGACGTCACCGAGTAAAAAGGAACGAATACCCGAAGTGTGATCCTTGCTCGGAACGAGAATACGAAATCCTGTTAACTCGATCCGTTAATGTAACGGGCACGAAGACTGGCCGGCGACTACTCGGTGACTCGTCCGCGCGTATCATATGCGCGTATCAACGGAACGAAATCGCGCGTAAATAAAACTTGTTGTTCCGGGACGGGCGCAACAGCGGAAGAAGAGGAATCGAACACGCGGAGAAGCTTGCCGTGGTTCGTAACGGCGGACGAAGGGAAGGGGACGAGAGGCGAACGATGCTGTCCGGTCGTCGCGGTTAATTCGCACGTGTCGCGATGTCGGGCGGCAAGGCGGGCGTCCGTGGCACCGGCGCCGAGTGCAGGAAGTTCGCGCCGAACATATTCAACAAGAGCAAGTGCAGCAGCTGCTTCAAGCAGAAGGAGGAGCACAGCGCGGAGGCTCTGGAATGCAACAGGGCCACGAGGAAGATTTCAAAATGCGGATACCTGTTCGTCGCCCCCGGCTGGGACTTCTCGAATCCCTGAATCGGACCAAGAGGTGGCAGAGAAGATGGTTCGATCTGTACGACGACGGGGAGCTAACGTACTCGGTGGACGAACACACAAGGGTTAGAAGGAAGATAATATGTTCTGGGATTGGAGGTGTTTGTAGAAGAGAAGAAGAGAAGAAGGGAATCGTAGGTGGATTTTGTTCGATGTGAGTCTAAGTTTCGAGGGGATCCCTCAGGGGCTGTAGCTTGTTGCTACAGTACGGGACTGGCAAACCCGAGGTGCCCGATGCCAAACCACACCGTAAGACTCCTGTTGGTCGTCGCAACGACCCACTCCCAATTCCTCTTTTGGCTTTGAGAGTGGTACGTGACGGCAGGAGGGACGGGGGCCTTGGCTTTACCGCCCGGGCCGCGAGGATGGTAACTCTATAAATTGCCCTCCAATCCTAAGCTACGGTGCGCGGTGATGGGATGCGTGGTTGGGGGGAGGCCCCAATCCCAAGCGGCCAACAACTCCGGGGTACCTGCCGACCCCCCGGAGTATTTAGGCCTGCCCGGGTATGGCGGCTCTGCCCGGGTCGACTTACGTTCCGACCAACTCGTGGGATCCAAAATGGAAAAAACTAATTCTAAAAAAAAAAAGGGGGAGGGGGGACGGTGCGTGTGGCGCGAGGGGTGGCGACGGAGGGGGCACTCGTGCCCCACCCGGCGCCGTTCGAGGAGGGGGACGAGACGGCGTCGGTCTCGTCCCTGGCGTCCGCGACCAGCGCCGCGGGCGTAAAGAGGCGCAGGACGGTGGAGGGGCGGAGGACGGAGGAAGCTCCGTCCACGTCCGCTGCTCCACCGTTGCTCACGGTGAGCGACGGGGAGGAGGACCTCAGGGACGAGGATACGGCCCATGTATCGGCCCGTATTGCCTCGTCCCTGAGGTCTATTGAGAAGGTGGCCGCCACCTCGCGGGGGCTGACTACAGCCTCCGCGAGGTCGGTTGGCCAGGCGCGACGGAGGCGCGGAGGGCTCTCCAGGAGCTGGGACGACGTGTCCCAGCTGCCTTGGAGTACACGAACGCCCAATTGAGGCAGCGTGTGGAGGCTCTGAAAGACGAGCTTGCGTGCTCGCGGAGGGAGACGGACGCCCTTAGGAGGCGCCCTCATCCGGGGCCGACGGGCGACTGCACGTGTGGGAGGGGGAAGGCGGGAGCTCCCCCCACACCAGCGACGTCCATGAGGAGCATCGAGCTCCTCATGGACGCCAAGATGGCGGCCATGATGGCCGTCATCCGCGGCGAAATCCGGGCGGCGCTTCGCCCCAAGGGCGGAGCGCCGGCGGGACCGAGGACCGGGCCCGGGAAACAACCGGGGGGCGGGGGACCGCAGGGGGGGACCATCGCGGTTCCGGGCCCTGCGGCAAAGACGAAGGGCAAGGGTGCCGTGGTGGGGGCGACGGCGGGGGCACAAATGCCTCCGCCGCCGCCCCCATCCGGTCCCTTGTGGACCGAGGTCCTGGGCCGAAGGGCGGGAAGGACGGCGAGGAGGGCGGCCCGGGTGCCGCCGCCTCCCCCGCCGGTTGCCCCGAAGAGGGACGGAAAGGCGGGGAGGGCGAAGCCCCGTCTGGGACGCCCCCCTTCAACGGCAGCAGTCATGCTGACCGTCCCGGAGGGGGGGGGGCGTCTCCTACGGGGAGGTGATGGCAGCGGCCAAGGAAAAGATATCCTTGGCCGCACTCGCCATCGAGTCGGTCCGCCCGAGATGGGCGGTGACGGGGGCGCTCATGCTGCGCGTGAGCGGCCCCGACAACGCAGCCAGGGCGGACCGACTGGCCGAAAAGCTGGGCGAGGCCTTGGCACCCCGGGGTGTCAGGGTCGCCCGGCCCACAAAGAGCGCGGAGCTGCGCGTTTGTGGGCTGGACGACTCGGTCACCCGGGAGGAGGTGGCCAGGGCGCTGGCCCAGGCCGGTGGCTGCTCTGAGGGGGACATCCGGACCGGGGAGGTCCGGCGGTCCTCCACCGGCCTGGGAGCGGTGTGGGCACGGTGCCCTCTTCCGGCTGCCCGGAAATTAGAAGCAGTCGGGAGGATCGTGGTGGGGTGGGTGTCGGCGAGGATCGAGGTCCTCGCCCAACGCCCACTCCAGTGCTACCGCTGTCTGGAGACGGGCCATGTCAGGCAGCGGTGCACCTCCGCGGTGGACCGCAGCGGTACTTGTTACCGCTGCGGTGCCGAAGGCCACCGCGCGAGCCACTGCGCGGCGGCCCCCAAGTGCCCGCTGTGTGCGGACATGGGGAGACCAGCCTCGCACCGAATGGGGGGGAAGCAATGTACCCCCCCATCCCGACGAGGGCAGAGGAGAGGGGCGCCGGGGCCGCTCCCGGCGCCGGTGAGAGCGGCCCCAGCTGCGAGCGCCGCGGCGCCCGCGGACCTGGCCGCGACCGACGCGACGGTCGCAAGGAAGAGGTCGGAGGCGGCGACGGCGTTGGTGTCCGCGATGGAGGTGGACATCGGCCCCGCCGCCGTCCTCACGGAGGTGCCACCAGGAGGCGGTGAGGAGGCCATCAAATAATGGCTCCCCGCCTCCTCCTGCAGGCCAACCTCAACCACTGCCGTGCAGCGCAGGACCTGATGTGTCAGACGCTGGCGGAGTGGGGGGGTGGTCTGGCAGTCGCCGCCGAGCCGTACCGCGTCCCCGACCATCCGCATTGGATGGGGGATGCGGCCGGCTTGGTGGCGGCTGTGTGGCAGGGCGGTGACGGGTCCCCTCCGTTCTCCTTACTGGAGAACGGGGCGGGATTCGTCGCCGTCCAGTGGGGGGGAGTCGCCGTGGTGGGGTGCTACGTTTCGCCCAACTGCGGCCTTGCTGCCTTCGAGCAGTACTTGGCCGGGGTGGGGGCGTGCCTCACAAGGATTGCGCCCCGGCCGGTGCTGGTCCTGGGGGACTTCAATGCCTGGTCTGTGGCATGGGGGTCCCCCAGGACCAATCGGAGGGGCGAGGCTCTGGGCGACTGGGCGGCGGGCTTCGACCTCCGGTTGATTAACCGGGGGTCGGAGCTGACGTGCGTGCGGCGCGGGGGAGGGTCCATAGTGGATTTGACGTTTGGATCCCCCGGCGCCGCGCGTATGGTGTCCGGGTGGGACGTGGTGGTGGGGGAGGAGACATTATCGGACCACCGGTATATCCGCGTGGTCTTGACCTCCCCCGAGGCCGCCGCGGCCCCGCACCGACACCTCCGCCCGGGAGCGGGTAGCGCCCCACCACCACCACGCAGATGGGCGCTTCGGCGCCTTGACAAGGACGTCCTGGTGGCGGCCGCTCTGGCCGAAACCTGGCCTCGACGGGAGACCAGGCTGCCCGACCTGGAGGGGGCCGTGGCTCGGCTCGGGAGCGCCGTCGCGCGCATTTGCGACGCGGCGATGCCCCGGGCCGGGCCGCGGTCTCCTCGTCGGGCGGTGTACTGGTGGTCGGGCGAAATCGGGGAATTGCGGACAGCATGCGTCCGGGCCCGACGCCAGTACACCCGCGCGCGTCGTCGGGCCGGACGGAACGGCGACGACGGCGCGCGGGCTAGGGCGGCGGAACTGTACGAGTCCTATCGCGCGGGAAAGAGGGCTCTGCAGGTCGCCATCAAACGGGCCAAGGCCCAGAGCTGGAAGGAGCTCCTCGAGACCCTCGAGCGGGATCCATGGGGGCGCCCATACCGGATAGTTCTGAATAAACTCCGGCCATGGGCGCCCCCGATCACCGAGGGTCTCGACCCCCAGCTCTTGAGGGACGTGGTCGACACGCTCTTCCCGATCGTGGGGGAGAGCGGGCCACGTCCCTCTGCGGACCCGACCACCTGGTCCGCGGAGCTGGGGGTCTCGGCTGGGGAGCTAGCCGCGGCCATCCGAAGACTCGGGGCGAAGGATACTGCCCCGGGTCCTTCGGGAGTGCCCGGCCGAGTCTTGGTCTTGGCCGCGGACGTCCTGGGTGACGGCCTCCGGGAGCTATTCGACCGCTGCCTGGAGGCCGGGCGATTCCCCTCCGCATGGAAGGTGGCCCGAATGGTCCTCCTCCGGAAAGAGGGTAGGCCCGCGGACTCTCCGTCAGCGTACCGGCCGATTTGCCTGCTCGACGATGTGGGCAAGCTCCTAGAAAGAGTCGTGGCGGCCCGCATCGTCGGGCACCTGTCGCGGGGTGGGCCCGGGCTGGCGGAGTGCCAGTTCGGGTTCCGGGAGGGCCGGTCGACGATCGACGCGATTCGACGCGTCCGGTCCCTCTCGGCCTCGGCGGTCTCCCGGGGTGGGGTGGCATTGGCGGTGTCCTTGGACATCGCCAATGCGTTTAACACCCTACCCTGGGCGGCGATTAGGCGGGGGCTTGAGGAACATCGAGTCCCCGCCTACCTTAGGGCAGTCGTCGAGGACTACCTCCGCGACAGGTGGATCGAGTATCCGGGCCGGTGCGGGGCGGAGAGGAGAGCGGTGTACTCCGGGGTTCCGCAGGGGTCGGTGTTAGGACCCCTGCTGTGGAACCTCGGGTACGACACCGTCCTGCGGGCCGAAGACCTCCCCGACGGCGTCAGTCTGACATGTTACGCGGACGACACCTTGTTGTTGGCCGTCGGGGGGGACTGGAGGGGGGCTGTTCGGGCCGCCGAGGACGGTGTCCGGCGCGTCGTCTCCCGGATCAGGGGGATCGGTTTGGAGGTGGCTCTCCACAAAACCGAGGTACTCGGGATGTATAGACCCCGGGGAGAGCCGCCTCCCCCCCTGATCCGGGTGGGTGAGACTGACGTCGAGGTGAGGTCTCAGATGAAATATCTGGGACTTCACCTCGACAGCCACTGGCGCTTCGAGGGCCATTTCCGGGCCCTGGCCCCGCGGTTGGAGAGGATAGTTGGCGCTTTGGGCCGTATCCTCCCCAACCTGCGGGGCCCGAGTGACCGGGTTCGCCGCCTCTACGCGGGAATGGTCCACTCGGTGGCCCTATACGGGGCCCCCGTTTGGGCGGGCGACCTGGCCGCCTCCCGGCGCAGCAAGGTATTGCTGCGCCGGGTTCAAAGGCGGCTTGCACTGCGGATCGCCCGGGGGTACCGGACCGTTTCGTATGAGGCGGCGAGCGTCCTGTCAGGGCTACCCCCGGCGGACTTGATCGCGGGCGCGCATGCGGCTTTCTACGAGGGCCGCATGCGCGCCCGCGAGGATGGGGTGGTCCTGGCGGGCTGCGAGGTGGAGGCCCTGAGGCGCCAGGCCCGGGAGTCCATGCTGCAGCTTTGGCAGCAGCGGCTGGCCGAGCCGTTGTTCGGCCAGAGGACTGTCCGGGCTATCCGGCCGGTCCTGTTTGAGTGGCTGGGTAGGCGCTTCGGCTCACTCACCTACCGGTTGGTGCAGGTGCTGTCCGGGCACGGATGCTTCGGTCAGTACCTGTGCCGGAT
This sequence comes from Ptiloglossa arizonensis, assembly GCF_051014685.1. NCBI lineage: Eukaryota > Metazoa > Arthropoda > Insecta > Hymenoptera > Colletidae > Ptiloglossa > Ptiloglossa arizonensis. The sequence goes on from NW_027479747.1 coordinate 45,236, forward strand.
CGGTGTGGAAGAGGCGGCGCGCTGCTGGCACTGTCCAGCGGACGAGGACACGGCGCAACACACCCTCGAGGTGTGTCCGGCCTGGGGGGTGGAGCGCCGTGTCCTCACGGCCGTGATTGGGGCGGACCTATCGCTGCCGGGCGTGGTACAGGCCATGCTCGGCAGCGAGACGAAGTGGCGGGCCGTGGCCTCCTTCTGCGAGGAGGTAATCTCGCGGAAGGAGGCCGCGAGCCGCATTCGCGAGAGCGGGAGACCGCGAGCGAGGCCTCGTCCGAGGCCGGGGGCGGGTGGGCCTCCGGAAGGGCTGGGGAGGCCACCCTGAGAGCGGCGGGCGGGGGTGCGTAGCCCTTGAGGCTCGTGCCACCGCCCGTCGTCTGAGGGGTGGGAGGAATAAGGGACGGCGGCGCTCTCGAGGGCGGAGAGGCCAGAGCCGCCCTCGGGAGCGTACGAGCCGGGGTGCGGCCGCGCCGACGGCACGGTCCCAGGGCCGTGCCTCCGGCGCGGCTATGGGGGCCGTGGGCGGTCGCGAGTGTGGGACTCGCGGCCGCCCTCGGGCGGCCCCCGGGAGTGGGACGTCGGAGCAGTGTGGCCCTGCTCCGACGTCGGGCGCCAGAGCGCCGAGGAGAAAACAGGGAAGGGAGGGTGAAGTACCCCCTCCCTTCCCTGGAACGGGAGGACACGGGCGCGAGAGCCCTGCACGGGGGAGCACCTGATGTTATGATGTCTTCGGTCCCAGGTGCTCCCCCTGCATAGTGCTAGGATGGCCACCGTGGTGGGTTTTAGTGGGTAGGTCCCGCGCCCGATGGGTTTCCTTCCGGGCGCGGGGAATCCCACACTCCCCCCGCCCCTCCCCAGGCGGCGGGGGGGTCTTTCGAAGATTTCCCCCACGTTAATAAAAAAAAAAAAAAAAAAAAATACGTTATACGTTATACGTTATACGTTATACGTTATACGTTATACGTTATACGTTATACGTTATACGTTCTACGTTCTACGTTAAACGTTATACGTTATACGTTATACGTTATACGTTATACGTTATACGTTATACGTTATACGTTATACGTTATACGTTATACGTTATACGTTATACGTTATACGTTATACGTTATACGTTATACGTTATACGTTATACGTTATACGTTGTACGTTATACGTTATACGTTATACGTTGTACGTTATACGTTGTACGTTATACGTTATACGTTATACGTTATAAGTTATACGTTATACGTCATAGGTTATACGTTATACGTTATACGTTATACGTTATACGTTATACGTTATACGTTATACGTTATACGTTATACGTTATACGTTATACGTTCTACGTTAAACGTTATACGTTATACGTTATACGTTATACGTTATACGTTATATGTTATACGTTATACGTTATACGTTATACGTTATACGTTATACGTTATACGTTATACGTTATACGTTATACGTTATACGTTATACGTTATACGTTATACGTTATACGTTATACGTTATACGTTATACGTTATACGTTATACGTTATACGTTATACGTTATACGTTACACGTTATACGTCGTACGTTATACTTTATACGTTATACGTTATACGTTATACGTTATACGTTATACGTTATACGTTATACGTTACACGTTATACGTCATAGGTTATACGTCATAGGTTATACGTTATACGTTATACGTTATACGTTATACGTTATACGTTATACGTTATACGTTATACGTTATACGTCATACGTTATACGTTATACGTCCTACGATATTCGTTATACGTTATACGTTATTAGTGATACGTTATACGTTATACGTTATACGTTATACGTTATACGTTATACGTTATACGTTATACGTTATACGTTATACGTTATACGTTATACGTTATACGTTATACGTTATACGTTATACGTTATACGTTATACGTTATACGTTATACGTTATACGTTATACGTTATACGTTATACGTTATACGTTATACGTTGTACGTTATACGTTATACGTTATACGTTATACGTTATACGTTATACTTTATACGTTATACGTTATACGTTATACGTTATACGTTATACGTTATACGTTATACGTTATACGTTATACGTTATACGTTATACGTTATACGTTATACGTTATACGTTATACGTTATACGTTATACGTTATACGTTATACGTTATACGTTATACGTTATACTTTATACGTTATACGTTATACGTTATACGTTATACGTTATACGTTATACGTTATACGTTATACGTTACACGTTATACGTCATAGGTTATACGTTATACGTTATACGTTATACGTTTACGTTATACGTTATACGTTATACGTTATACGTTATACGTTATACGTCATACGTTATACGTTATACGTCCTACGATATTCGTTATACGTTATACGTTATTAGTGATACGTTATACGTTATACGTTATACGTTATACGTTATACGTTATACGTTATACGTTATACGTTATACGTTATACGTTATACGTTATACGTTATACGTTATACGTTATACGTTATACTTTATACGTTATACGTTATACGTTATACGTTATACGTTATACGTTATACGTTATACGTTACACGTTATACGTCATAGGTTATACGTTATACGTTATACGTTATACGTTATACGTTATACGTTATACGTTATACGTTATACGTTATACGTTATACGTTATACGTTATACGTTATACGTTATACGTTATACGTTATACGTTATACGTTATACGTTATACGTTATACGTTATACGTTATACTTCATACGTTATACGTTATACGTTATACGTTATACGTTATACGTTATACGTTATACGTTACACGTTATACGTTACACGTTATACGTTATACGTTATACGTTATACGTTATACGTTATACGTTATACGTTATACGTTATACGTTATACGTTATACGTTATACGTTATACGTTATACGTTATACGTCATAGGTTATACGTTATACGTTATACGTTATACGTTATACGTTATACGTTATACGTTATACGTTATACGTTATACGTTATACCTTATACGTTATACGTTATACGTTATACGTTATACGTTATACGTTATACGTTATACGTTATACGTTATACGTTATACGTTATACGTTATACGTTATACGTTATACGTTATACGTTATACGTTATACGTTATACGTTATACGTTATACGTTATACGTTATACGTTATACGTTATACGTTATACGTTATACGTTATACGTTATACGTTATACGTTATACGTTATACGTCATAGGTTATACGTTATACGTTATACGTTATACGTTATACGTTATACGTTATACGTTATACGTTATACGTTATACGTTATACGTTATACGTTATACGTTATACGTTATACGTTACACGTTATACGTTACACGTTATACGTTATACGTTATACGTTATACGTTATACGTTATACTTTATACGTTATACGTTATACGTTATACGTTATACGTTATACGTTATACGTTATACGTTACACGTTATACGTCATAGGTTATACGTTATACGTTATACGTTATACGTTATACGTTATACGTTATACGTTATACGTTATACGTTATACGTTATACGTCATACGTTATACGTTATACGTCCTACGATATTCGTTATACGTTATACGTTATTAGTGATACGTTATACGTTATACGTTATACGTTTAACGTTATACGTTATACGTTATACGTTATACGTTATACGTTATACGTTATACGTTATACGTTATACGTTATACGTTATACGTTATACGTTATACGTTATACGTTATACGTTATACGTTATACGTTATACGTTATACGTTATACGTTATACGTTATACGTTATACGTTATACGTTATACGTTGTACGTTATACGTTATACGTTATGCGTTATACGTTATACGTTATACGTTATGCGTTATACGTTATACGTTATGCGTTATACGTTATACGTTATACGTTATACGTCATAGGTTATACGTTATACGTTATACGTTATACGTTATACGTTATACGTTATACGTTATACGTTATACGTTATACGTTATACGTTATACGTTATACGTTATACGTTATACGTTATACGTTATACGTTATACGTTATACGTTATACGTTATACGTTATACGTTATACGTTATACGTTATACGTTATACGTTATACGTTATACGTTATACGTTATACGTTATACGTTATACGTTATACGTTATACGTTATACGTTATACGTTATACGTTATACGTTATACGTTATACGTTATACGTTATACGTTATACGTTATACGTTATACGTTATACGTTATACGTCATAGGTTATACGTTATACGTTATACGTTATACGTTATACGTTATACGTTATACGTTATTAGTGATACGTTATACGTTATACGTTATACGTTATACGTTATACGTTATACGTTATACGTTATACGTTATACGTTATACGTTATACGTTATACGTTATACGTTATACGTTATACGTTATACGTTATACGTTATACGTTATACGTTATACGTTATACGTTATACGTTATACGTTATACGTTATACGCTATACGTTATACGTTATACGTTATACATTATACGTTGTACGTTATACGTTATACGTTATACGTTATACTTTATACGTTATACGTTATACGTTATACGTTATACGTTATACGTTATACGTTATACGTTATACGTTACACGTTATACGTCATAGGTTATACGTTATACGTTATACGTTATACGTTATACGTTATACGTTATACGTTATACGTTATACGTTATACGTCATAGGTTATACGTTATACGTTATACGTTATGCGTTATACGTTATACGTTATACGTCATAGGTTATACGTTATACGTTATACGTTATACGTTATACGTTATACGTTATACGTTATACATTATACGTTATACGTTATACGTTATACGTTATACGTTATACGTTATACGTTATACGTTATACGTTATACGTTATACGTTATACGTTATACGTTATACGTTATACGTTATACGTTATACGTTATACGTTATACGTTATACGTTATACGTTATACGTTATACGTTATACGTTATACGTTATACGTTATACGTTATACGTTATACGTTATACGTTATACGTTATACGTTATACGTTATACGTTATACGTTATACGTTATACGTTATACGTTATACGTTATACGTTGTACGTTATACGTTATACGTTATACGTTATACGTTATACGTTATACGTTATGCGTTATACGTTACACGTTATGCGTTATACGTTATACGTTATACGTTATACGTCATAGGTTATACGTTATACGCTATACGTCATAGGTTATACGTTATACGTTATACGTTATACGTTATACGTTATACGTTATACGTTATACGTTATACGTTATACGTTATACGTTATACGTTATACGTCATAGGTTATACGTTATACGTTATACGTTATGCGTTATACGTTATACGTTATACGTCATAGGTTATACGTTATACGTTATACGTTATACGTTATACGTTATACGTTATACGTTATACGTTATACATTATACGTTATACGTTATACGTTATACGTTATACGTTATACGTTATACGTTATACGTTATACTTTATACGTTATACGTTATACGTTATACGTTATACGTTATACGTTATACGTTATACGTTACACGTTATACGTCATAGGTTATACGTTATACGTTATACGTTATACGTTATACGTTATACGTTATACGTTATACGTTATACGTTATACGTCATAGGTTATACGTTATACGTTATACGTTATGCGTTATACGTTATACGTTATACGTCATAGGTTATACGTTATACGTTATACGTTATACGTTATACGTTATACGTTATACGTTATACATTATACGTTATACGTTATACGTTATACGTTATACGTTATACGTTATACGTTATACGTTATACGTTATACGTTATACGTTATACGTTATACGTTATACGTTACACGTTATACGTCATAGGTTATACGTTATACGTTATACGTTATACGTTATACGTTATACGTTATACGTTATACGTTATACGTTATACGTTATACGTCATACGTTATACGTTATACGTCCTACGATATTCGTTATACGTTATACGTTATTAGTGATACGTTATACGTTATACGTTATACGTTATACGTTATACGTTATACGTTATACGTTATACGTTATACGTTATACGTTATACGTTATACGTTATACGTTATACGTTATACGTTATACGTCATACGTTATACGTTATACGTTATACGTTATACGTTATACGTTATACGTTATACGTTATACGTTATACGCTATACGTTATACGTTATACGTTATACATTATACGTTGTACGTTATACGTTATACGTTATACGTTATACTTTATACGTTATACGTTATACGTTATACGTTATACGTTATACGTTATACGTTATACGTAACACGTTATACGTCATAGGTTATACGTTATACGTTATACGTTATACGTTATACGTTATACGTTATACGTTATACGTTATACGTTATACGTCATAGGTTATACGTTATACGTTATACGTTATGCGTTATACGTTATACGTTATACGTCATAGGTTATACGTTATACGTTATACGTTATACGTTATACGTTATACGTTATACGTTATACATTATACGTTATACGTTATACGTTATACGTTATACGTTATACGTTATACGTTATACGTTATACGTTATACGTTATACGTTATACGTTATACGTTATACGTTATACGTTATACGTTATACGTTATACGTTATACGTTATAAGTTATACGTTATACGTTATACATTACATGTTATACGTTATACGTTATACGTTATACGTTATACGTTATACGTTATACGTTATACGTTATACGTTATACGTTATACGTTATACGTTATACGTTATGCGTTATACGTTATACGTTATGCGTTATACGTTATACGTTATACGTTATACGTTATACGTCATAGGTTATACGTTATACGTTATACGTTATACGTTATACGTCATACGTTATACGTTATTCGTAATACGTTATACGTGATACGTTATACGTTGTACGTTATACGTTATACGTTATACGTTATAAGTTATACGTTATACGTTATACCTTACATGTTATACGTTATACGTTATACGTTATACGTTATACGTTATACGTTATACGTTATACGTTATACGTTATACGTTATACGTTATACGTTATGCGTTATACGTTATACGTTATGCGTTATACGTTATACGTTATACGTTATACGTTATACGTTATACGTTATACGTTATACGTTATACGTTATACGTTATACGTTATACGTTATACGTTATACGTTATACGATATACGTTATACGTTATACGTTATACGATATACGTTATACGTTGTACGTTATACGTTGTACGTTATACGTTATACGTTATACGTTATAAGTTGTACGTTATACGTCATAGGTTATACGTTATACGTTATACGTTATACGTTATACGTTATACGTTATACGTTATACGTTATACGTTATACGTTATACGTTATACGTTATACGTTCTACGTTAAACGTTATACGTTATACGTTATACGTTATACGTTATACGTTATACGTTATACGTTATACGTTATACGTTATACGTTATACGTTATACGTTATACGTTATACGTTATACGTTATACGTTATACGTTATACGTTATACGTTATACGTTATACGTTATACGTTATACGTTATACGTTATACGTTATACGTTATACGTTATACGTTATACGTTATACGTTATACGTTATACGTTATACGTTATACGTTAAACGTTATACGTTATACGTTATACGTTATACGTTATACGTTATACGTTAGACGTTATACGTTATACGTTATACGTTATACGTTATACGTTATACGTTATACGTTATACGTTATACGTTATACGTTATACGTTATACGTTCTACGATATACGTTGTACGTTATACGTTGTACGTTATACGTTGTACGTTATACGTTGTACGTTATACGTTGTACGTTATACGTTATACGTTATACGTTATACGTTATACGTTATACGGTATACGTTATACGTTCTACGTTATACGTTGTACGTTATACGTTATACGTTATACGTCATTCGTTATACGTTATACGTTATACGTTATACGTTATACGTTATACGTTATACGTTATACGTTATACTTTATACGTTATACGTTATACGTTATACGTTATACGTTATACGTTATACGTTATACGTTACACGTTATACGTCATACGTTATACTTTATACGTTATACGTTATACGTTATACGTTATACGTTATACGTTATACGTTATACGTTACACGTTATACGTCATAGGTTATACGTCATAGGTTATACGTTATATGTTATACGTTATACGTTATACGTTATACGTTATACGTTATACGTTATACGTCATACGTTATACGTTATACGTCCTACGATATTCGTTATACGTTATACGTTATTAGTGATACGTTATACGTTATACGTTATACGTTATACGTTATACGTTATACGTTATACGTTATACGTTATACGTTATACGTTATACGTTATACGTTATACGTTATACGTTATACGTTATACGTTATACGTTATACGTTATACGTTATACGTTATACGTTATACGTTATACGTTATACGTTATACGTTATACGTTATACGTTATACGTTGTACGTTATACGTTATACGTTATATGTTATTCGTTATACGTTATACGTTATACATTACATGTTATACGTTATACGTTATACGTTATACGTTATACGTTATAAGTTATACGTTATACGTCATAGGTTATACGTTATACGTTATACGTTTTACGTTATACGTTATACGTTATACGTTATACGTTATGCGTTATACGTTATACGTTATGCGTTATACGTTATACGTTATACGTTATACGTCATAGGTTATACGTTATACGTTATACGTTATACGTTATACGTTATACGTTATACGTCATACGTTATACGTTATACGTTATACGTTCTACGTTCTACGTTAAACGTTATACGTTATACGTTATACGTTATACGTTATACGTTATACGTTATACGTTATACGTTATACGTTATACGTTATACGTTATACGTTATACGTTATACGTTATACGTTATACGTTATACGTTATACGTTATACGTTGTACGTTATACGTTGTACGTTATACGTTATACGTTATACGTTATAAGTTATACGTTATACGTCATAGGTTATACGTTATACGTTATACGTTATACGTTATACGTTATACGTTATACGTTATACGTTATACGTTATACGTTATACGTTATACGTTATACGTTCTACGTTAAACGTTATACGTTATACGTTATACGTTATACGTTATACGTTATACGTTATACGTTATACGTTATACGTTATACGTTATACGTTATACGTTATACGTTATACGTTATACGTTATACGTTATACGTTATACGTTATACGTTATACGTTATACGTTATACGTTATACGTTATACGTTATACGTTATACGTTATACGTTATACGTTATACGTTATACGTTATACGTTATACGTTATACGTTATACGTTAGACGTTATACGTTATACGTTATACGTTATACGTTATACGTTATACGTTATACGTTATACGTTATACGTTATACGTTATACGTTATACGTTATACGTTATACGTTATACGTTATACGTTATACGTTATACGTTCTACGTTATACGTTGTACGTTATACGTTGTACGTTATACGTTGTACGTTATACGTTGTACGTTATACGTTGTACGTTATACGTTGTACGTTATACGTTCTACGTTATACGTTATACGTTATACGTTATACGTTATACGTTATACGTTCTACGTTATACGTTGTACGTTATACGTTATACGTTATACGTTATTCGTTATACGTTATACGTTATACGTTATACGTTATACGTTATACGTTATACGTTATACTTTATACGTTATACGTTATACGTTATACGTTATACGTTATACGTTACACGTTATACGTCATAGGTTATACGTTATACGTTATGCGTTATACGTTATACGTTATACGTTATACGTCATAGGTTATACGTTATACGTTATACGTTATACGTTATACGTTATACGTTATACGTTATACGTTATACGTTATACGTTATACGTTATACGTTATACGTTATACGTTATACGTTATACGTTATACGTTATACGTTATACGTTATACGTTATACGTTATACGTTATACGTTATACGTTATACGTTATACGTTATACGTTATACGTTATACGTTATACGTTATACGTTCTACGTTATACGTTATACGTTATACGTTATACGTTATACGTTATACGTTATACTTTATACGTTATACGTTATACGTTATACGTTATACTTTATACGTTATACGTTATACGTTATACGTTATACGTTATACGTTATACGTTATACGTTATACGTTATACGTTATACGTTATACGTTATACGTTATACGTTATACGTTATACGTTATTCGTTATACGTTATACGTTATACATTACATGTTATACGTTATACGTTATACGTTATACGTTATACGTTATAAGTTATACGTTATACGTCATGGGTTATACGTTATACGTTATACGTCATAGGTTATACGTTATACGTTATACGTTATACGTTATACGTTATACGTTATACGTTATACGTTATACGTTATACGTTGTACGTTATACGTTATACGTTATACGTTATAAGTTATACGTTATACGTCATAGGTTATACGTTATACGTTATACGTTATACGATATACGTTATACGTTATACGTTATACGTTATACGTTATACGTTATACGTTATACGTTCTACGTTAAACGTTATACGTCATACGTTATACTTTATACGTTATACGTTATACGTTATACGTTATACGTTATACGTTATACGTTATACGTTACACGTTATACGTCATAGGTTATACGTCATAGGTTATACGTTATACGTTATACGTTATACGTTATACGTTATACGTTATACGTTATACGTTATACGTCATACGTTATACGTTATACGTCCTACGATATTCGTTATACGTTATACGTTATTAGTGATACGTTATACGTTATACGTTATACGTTATACGTTATACGTTATACGTTATACGTTATACGTCATAGGTTATACGTTATACGTTATGCGTTATACGTTATACGTTATACGTTATACGTTATACGTTATACGTTATACGTTATACGTTATACGTCATAGGTTATACGTTATACGTTATACGTTATACGTTATACGTTATACGTTATACGTTATACGTTATACGTTATACGTTATACGTTATACGTTATACGTTATACGTTATACGTTATACGTTATACGTTATGCGTTATACGTTATACGTTATACGTCATAGGTTATACGTTATACGTTATACGTTATACGTTATACGTTATACGTTATACGTTATACGTTATACGTTATACGTTATACGTTATACGTTATACGTTATACGTTATACGTTATACGTTATACGTTATACGTTATACGTTATACGTTATACGTTATACGTTATACGTTATTAGTTATACGTTATACGTTATACGTTATACGTTATACATCATAGGTTATGCGTTATACGTTATGCGTTATACGTTATACGTTATACGTTATACGTTATACGTTATACGTTATACGTCATAGGTTATACGTTATACGTTATACGTTATACGTTATACGTTATACGTTATACGTTATACGTTATACGTTATACGTTATACGTTATACGTTATACGTTATACGTTATACGTTATACGTTATACGTTATACGTTATACGTTACGTATACGTTATACGTTATACGTTATACGTTATACGTTATACGTTATACGTTATACGTATACGTTTTTACGTTATACGTTATACGTTATACGTTATACGTTATACGTTATACCTTATACGTTATACGTTATACGTTATACGTTATACGTTATACGTTATACGTTATACGTTATACGTTATACGTTATACGTTATACGTTATACGTTATACGTTATACGTTATACGTTATACGTTATACGTTATACGTTATACGTTATACGTTATACGTTATACGTTATACGTCATAGGTTATACGTTATACGTTATACGTTATACGTTATACGTTATACGTTATACGTTATACGTTATACGTTATACGTTATACGTTATACGTTATACGTTATACGTTATACGTTATACGTTATACGTTATACGTTATACGTTATACGTCATAGGTTATACGTTATACGTTATACGTTATACGTTATACGTTATACGTTATACGTTATACGTTATACGTTATACGTTATACGTTATACGTTATACGTTATACGTTATACGTTATACGTTATACGTTATACGTTATACGTTATACGTTATACGTTATACGTTATACGTTATACGTTATACGTTATACGTTATACGTTATACGTCATAGGTTATACGTTATACGTTATACGTTATACGTTATACGTTATACGTTATACGTTATACGTTATACGTTATACGTTATACGTTATACGTTATACGTTATACGTTATACGTTACACGTTATACGTTACACGTTATACGTTATACGTTATACGTTATACGTTATACTTTATACGTTATACGTTACACGTTATACGTTTATACGTTATACGTTATACGTTATACGTTACACGTTATACGTCATAGGTTATACGTTATACGTTTATACGTTATACGTTAAACGTTATACGTTATACGTTATACGTTATACGTTATACGTTATACGTTATACGTTATACGTTATACGTCATACGTTATACGTTATACGTCCTACGATATTCGTTATACGTTATACGTTATTAGTGATACGTTATACGTTATACGTTATACGTTATACGTTATACGTTATACGTTATACGTTATACGTTATACGTTATACGTTATACGTTATACCTTATACGTTTATACGTTATACGTTATACGTTATACGTTATACGTTATACGTTATACGTTATACGTTATACGTTATACGTTATACGTTATACGTTATACGTTATACGTTATACGTTGTACGTTATACGTTATACGTTATACGTTATACGTTATACGTTATACGTTATGCGTTATACGTTATACGTTATGCGTTATACGTTATACGTTATACGTTATACGTCATAGGTTATACGTTATACGTTATACGTTTACGTTATACGTTATACGTTATACGGTATACGTTTACGTTATACGTTATACGTTATACGTCATAGGTTATACGTTATACGTTATACGTTATGCGTTATACGTTATACGTTATACGTCATAGGTTATACGTTATACGTTATACGTTATACGTTATACGTTATACGTTATACGTTATACATTATACGTTATACGTTATACGTTATACGTTATACGTTATACGTTATACGTTATACGTTATACTTTATACGTTATACGTTATACGTTATACGTTATACGTTATACGTTATACGTATACGTACACGTTATACGTCTAGGTTATACGTTATACGTTATACGTTATACGTTATACGTTATACGTTGTACGTTATACGTTATACGTTATACGTCATAGGTTATACGTTATACGTTATACGTTATGCGTTATACGTTATACGTTATACGTCATAGGTTATACGTTATACGTTTATACGTTATACGTTATACGTTATACGTTATACGTTATACGTTATACGTTATACGTTATACGTTATACGTTTATACGTTATACGTTATACCTTATACGTTATACGTTATACGTTATACGTTATACGTTATACGTTATACGTTATACGTTATACGTTATACGTTATACTTACGTATACGTTATACGTTATACGTTATACGTTATACGTTATACGTTATACGTTATACGTTATACGTTATACGTTATACGTTATACGTTATACGTTATACGTTATACGTTATACGTTAACGTTATACGTTATACGTTATACGTCATAGGTTATACGTTATACGTTATACGTTATACGTTATACGTTATACGTTATACGTTATACGTTATACGTTATACGTTATACGTTATACGTTATACGTTACACGTTATACGTTACACGTTATACGTTATACGTTATACGTTATACGTTATACGTTATACTTTATACGTTATACGTTATACGTTATACGTTATACGTTATACGTTATACGTTATACGTTACACGTTATACGTCATAGGTTATACGTTATACGTTGTACGTTATACGTTATACGTTATACGTTATACGTATACGTTATACGTTATACGTTATACGTTATACGTTATACGTCATACGTTATACGTTATACGTCCTACGATATTCGTTATACGTTATACGTATTAGTGATACGTTATACGTTATACGTTATACGTTATACGTTATACGTTATCGTTATACGTTATACGTTATACGTTATACGTTATACGTTATACGTTATACGTTATACGTTATACGTTATACGTTATACGTTATACGTTATACGTTATACGTTATACGTTATACGTTATACGTTATACGTTATACGTTATACGTTATACGTTGTACGTTATACGTTATACGTTATACGTTATACGTTATACGTTTATGCGTTATACGTTATACGTTATGCGTTATACGTTATACGTTATACGTTATACGTTATACGTCATAGGTTATACGTTATACGTTATACGTTATACGTTATACGTTATACGTTATACGTTATACGTTATACGTTATACGTTATACGTTATACGTTATACTTCATAGGTTATACGTTATACGTTATACGTTATGCGTTATACGTTATACGTTATACGTCATAGGTTATACGTTATACGTTATACGTTATACGTTATACGTTATACGTTATACGTTATACATTATACGTTATACGTTATACGTTATACGTTATACGTTATACGTTATACGTTATACGTTATACGTTATACGTTATACGTTATACGTTACACGTTATACGTCATAGGTTAGTACGTTATACGTTATACGTTATACGTTATACGTTATATACGTTATACGTTGTACGTTATACGTTATACGTTATACGTTATACGTTATACGTTATACGTTATACGTTATACGTTATACGTTGTACGTTATACGTTATACGTTATACGTTATACGTTATACGTTATGCGTTATACGTTATACGTTATACGTTATACGTTATACGTTATACGTCATAGGTTATACGTTATACGTTATACGTTATGCGTTATACGTTATACGTTATACGTCATAGGTTATACGTTATACGTTATACGTTATACGTTATACGTTATACTATATACGTTATACATTATACGTTATACGTTATACGTTATACGTTATACGTTATACGTTATACGTTATACGTTACACGTTATACGTCATAGGTTATACGTTATACGATATACGTTATACGTTATACGTTATACGTTATACGTTATACGTTATACGTTATACGTTATACGTTATACGCTATACGTTATACGTTATACGTTATACGTTATACGTTGTCGTTATACGTTATACGTTATACGTTATACTTTATACGTTATACGTTATACGTTATACGTTATACGTTATACGTTATACGTTATACGTTACACGTTATACGTCATAGGTTATGCGTTATACGTTATACGTTATACGTTATACGTTATACGTTATACGTTATACGTTATACGTTATACGTCATAGGTTATACGTTATACGTTATACGTTATGCGTTATACGTTATACGTTATACGTCATAGGTTATACGTTATACGTTATACTTATACGTTATACGTTATACGTTATACGTTAGTACGTTATACATTATACGTTATACGTTATACGTTATACGTTATACGTTATACGTTATACGTTATACGTTATACGTTATACGTTATACGTTATACGTGATACGTTATACGTTATACGTTATACGTTATACGTTATACGTTATACGTTATAACTTATACGTTATACGTTATGCATTACATGTTATACGTTATACGTTATACGTTATACGTTATACGTTATACGTTATACGTTATCCGTTATACGTTATACGTTATACGTTATACGTTATACGTTATGCGTTATACGTTATACGTTATGCGTTATACGTTATACGTTATACGTTATACGTTATACGTCATAGGTTATACGTTATACGTTATACGTTATACGTTATACGTCATACGTTATACGTTATTCGTAATACGTTATACGTGATACGTTATACGTTGTACGTTATACGTTATACGTTATACGTTATAAGTTATACGTTATACGTTATACATTACATGTTATACGTTATACGTTATACGTTATACGTTATACGTTATACGTTATACGTTATACGTTATACGTTATACGTTATACGTTATACGTTATACGTTATACGTTATGCGTTATACGTTATACGTTATGCGTTATACGTTATACGTTATACGTTATACGTCATAGGTTATACGTTATACGTTATACGTTATACGTCATACGTTAGACGTTATTCGTAATACGTTATACGTGATACGTTATACGTTGTACGTTATACGTTATACGTTATACGTTATAAGTTATACGTTATACGTCATAGGTTATACGTTATACGTTATACGTTATACGTTATACGTTATACGTTATACGTTATACGTTATTCGTTATACGTTATACGTTATACATTACGTGTTATACGTTATACGTTATACGTTATACGTTATACGTTATACGCCATACGTTATACGTTATTCGTAATACGTTATACGTGATACGTTATACGTTGTACGTTATACGTTATACGTTATACGTTATAAGTTATACGTTATACGTCATAGGTTATACGTTATACGTTATACGTTATACGTTATACGTTATACGTTATACGTTATACGTTATGCGTTATACGTTATACGTTATGCGTTATACGTTATACGTTATACGTTATACGTCATAGGTTATACGTTATACGTTATACGTTATACGTTATACGTTATACGTTATACGTTATACGTTATACGTTATACGTTATACGTTATACGTTATACGTTATACGTTATACGTTATACGTTATACGTTATACGTTATACGTTATACGTTATACGTTATACGTTATACGTTATACGTTATACGTTATACGTTATACGTTATTACGTTATACGTTATACGTTATACGTTATACGTTATACGTTATACGTTATACGTTATGCGTTATACGTTTTACGTTATACGTTATACGTTATACGTTATACGTTATACGTTATACGTTATACGATATACGTTATACGTTATACGTTATACGTTATACGTTATACGTTATACGTTATACGTTATACGTTATACGTTATTCGTTATACGTTATACGTTATACATTACATGTTATACGTTATACGTTATACGTTATACGTTATACGTTATACGTTATACGCTATTAGTTATACGTTATACGTTATACGTTATACGTCATAGGTTATACGTTACACGTTATGCGTTATACGTTATACGTTATACGTTATACGTTATACGTTATACGTTATACGTTATACGTCATAGGTTATACGTTATACGTTATACATTACATGTTATACGTTATACGTTATACGTTATTCGTTATACGTTATACGTTATACGTTATACGTTATACGTTATACGTTATACGTTATACGTTATACGTTATACGTTATACGTTATACGTTATACGTTATACGTTATACGTTATACGTTATACGTTATACGTTATGCGTATACGTTATACGTTATACGTTATACGTTATACGTTGTACGTTATACGTTATACGTTATACGTTATTCGTTATACGTTATACGTTATACATTACATGTTATACGTTATACGTTATACGTTATACGTTATACGTTATAAGTTATACGTTATACGTCATAGGTTATACGTTATACGTTATACGTTATACGTTATACGTTATACGTTATACGTTATACGTTATGCGTTATACGTTATACGTTATGCGTTATACGTTATACGTTATACGTTATACGTCATAGGTTATACGTTATACGATATACGTTATACGTTATACGTTATACGTTATACGTTATACGTTATACGTTATACGTTATACGATATACGTTATACGTTATACGTTATACGATATACGTTATACGTTGTACGTTATACGTTGTACGTTATACGTTATACGTTATACGTTATAAGTTATACGTTATACGTCATAGGTTATACGTTATACGTTATACGTTATACGTTATACGTTATACGTTATACGTTATACGTTATACGTTATAGGTTATACGTTATACGTTATACGTTCTACGTTAAACGTTATACGTTATACGTTATACGTTATACGTTATACGTTATACGTTATACGTTATACGTTATACGTTATACGTTATACGTTATACGTTATACGTTATACGTTATACGTTATACGTTATACGTTATACGTTATACGTTATACGTTATACGTTATACGTTATACGTTATACGTTATACGTTATACGTTATACGTTATACGTTATACGTTATACGTTATACGTTATACGTTATACGTTATACGTTATACGTTATACGTTATACGTTATACGTTATACGTTATACGTTATACGTTAGACGTTATACGTTATACGTTATACGTTATACGTTGTACGTTATACGTTATACGTTATACGTTATACGTTATACGTTATACGTTCTACGATATACGTTGTACGTTATACGTTGTACGTTATACGTTGTACGTTATACGTTGTACGTTATACGTTGTACGTTATACGTTATACGTTATACGTTATACGTTATACGTTATACGGTATACGTTATACGTTATACGTTATACGTTGTACGTTATACGTTATACGTTATACGTTATTCGTTATACGTTATACGTTATACGTTATACGTTATACGTTATACGTTATACGTTATACGTTATACTTTATACGTTATACGTTATACGTTATACGTTATACGTTATACGTTATACGTTACACGTTATACGTCATACGTTATACTTTATACGTTATACGTTATACGTTATACGTTATACGTTATACGTTATACGTTATACGTTACACGTTATACGTCATAGGTTATACGTCATAGGTTATACGTTATACGTTATACGTTATACGTTATACGTTATACGTTATACGTTATACGTTATACGTTATACGTCATACGTTATACGTTATACGTCCTACGATATTCGTTATACGTTATACGTTATTAGTGATACGTTATACGTTATACGTTATACGTTATACGTTATACGTTATACGTTATACGTTATACGTTATACGTTATACGTTATACGTTATACGTTATACGTTATACGTTATACGTTATACGTTATACGTTATACGTTATACGTTATACGTTATACGTTATACGTTATACGTTATACGTTATACGTTCTACGTTATACGTTGTACGTTATACGTTGTACGTTATACGTTGTACGTTATACGTTGTACGTTATACGTTCTACGTTATACGTTATACGTTATACGTTATACGTTATACGTTATACGTTCTACGTTATACGTTGTACGTTATACGTTATACGTTATACGTTATTCGTTATACGTTAAACGTTATACGTTATACGTTATACGTTATACGTTATACGTTATACTTTATACGTTATACGTTATACGTTATACGTTATACGTTATACGTTATACGTTACACGTTATACGTCATAGGTTATACGTTATACGTTATACGTTATACGTTATACGTTATACGTTATACGTTATACGTCATAGGTTATACGTTATACGTTATACGTTATGCGTTATACGTTATACGTTATACGTTATACGTCATAGGTTATACGTTATACGTTATACGTTATACGTTATACGTTATACGTTATACGTTATACGTTATACGTTATACGTTATACGTTATACGTTATACGTTATACGTTATACGTTATACGTTATACGTTATACGTTATACGTTATACGTTATACGTTATACGTTATACGTTATACGTTATACGTTATACGTTATACGTTATACGTTATACGTTATACGTTATACGTTATACGTTATACTTTATACGTTATACGTTATACGTTATACGTTATACGTTATACGTTATACGTTATACGTTATACGTTATACGTTATACGTTATACTTTATACGTTATACGTTATACGTTATACGTTATACTTTATACGTTATACGTTATACGTTATACGTTATACGTTATACGTTATACGTTATACGTTATACGTTATACGTTATACGTTATACGTTATACGTTATACGTTATACGTTATACGTTATTCGTTATACGTTATACGTTATACATTACATGTTATACGTTATACGTTATAAGTTATACGTTATACGTCATAGGTTATACGTTATACGTTATACGTCATAGGTTATACGTTATACGTTATACGTTATACGTTATACGTTATACGTTATACGTTATACGTTATACGTTATACGTTATACGTTCTACGTTCTACGTTAAACGTTATACGTTATACGTTATACGTTATACGTTATACGTTATACGTTATACGTTATACGTTATACGTTATACGTTATACGTTATACGTTATACGTTATACGTTATACGTTATACGTTATACGTTATACGTTATACGTTATACGTTATACGTTATACGTTATACGTTATACGTTATACGTTATACGTTATACGTTATACGTTATACGTTATACGTTATACGTTATACGTTATACGTTATACGTTATACTTTATACGTTATACGTTATACGTTATACGTTATACGTTATACGTTATACGTTATACGTTATACGTTATACGTTATACGTTATACTTTATACGTTATACGTTATACGTTATACGTTATACTTTATACGTTATACGTTATACGTTATACGTTATACGTTATACGTTATACGTTATACGTTATACGTTATACGTTATACGTTATACGTTATACGTTATACGTTATACGTTATACGTTATTCGTTATACGTTATACGTTATACATTACATGTTATACGTTATACGTTATAAGTTATACGTTATACGTCATAGGTTATACGTTATACGTTATACGTCATAGGTTATACGTTATACGTTATACGTTATACGTTATACGTTATACGTTATACGTTATACGTTATACGTTATACGTTATACGTTCTACGTTCTACGTTAAACGTTATACGTTATACGTTATACGTTATACGTTATACGTTATACGTTATACGTTATACGTTATACGTTATACGTTATACGTTATACGTTATACGTTATACGTTATACGTTATACGTTATACGTTATACGTTGTACGTTATACGTTGTACGTTATACGTTGTACGTTATACGTTATACGTTATACGTTATACGTTATACGTTATACGTTATACGTTATACGTTATACGTTATGCGTTATACGTTATACGTTATGCGTTATACGTTATACGTTATACGTTATACGTCATAGGTTATACGTTATACGTTATACGTTATACGTTATACGTTATACGTTATACGTTATACGTTATACGTTATACGTTATACGTTATACGTTATACGTTATACGTTATACGTTATACGTTATACGTTATACGTTATACGTTATACGTTATACGTTATACGTTATACGTTATACGTTATACGTTATACGTTATACGTTATACGTTATACGTTATACGTTATAAGTTATACGTTATACGTCATAGGTTATACGTTATACGTTATACTTTATACGTTATACGTTATACGTTATACGTTATACGTTATACGTTATACGTTATACGTTATACGTTATACGTTATACGTTATACTTTATACGTTATACGTTATACGTTATACGTTATACTTTATACGTTATACGTTATACGTTATACGTTATACGTTATACGTTATACGTTATACGTTATACGTTATACGTTATACGTTATACGTTATACGTTATACGTTATACGTTATACGTTATTCGTTATACGTTATACGTTATACATTACATGTTATACGTTATACGTTATAAGTTATACGTTATACGTCATAGGTTATACGTTATACGTTATACGTCATAGGTTATACGTTATACGTTATACGTTATACGTTATACGTTATACGTTATACGTTATACGTTATACGTTATACGTTATACGTTCTACGTTCTACGTTAAACGTTATACGTTATACGTTATACGTTATACGTTATACGTTATACGTTATACGTTATACGTTATACGTTATACGTTATACGTTATACGTTATACGTTATACGTTATACGTTATACGTTATACGTTATACGTTATACGTTATACGTTATACGTTATACGTTATACGTTATACGTTATACGTTATACGTTATACGTTATACGTTATACGTTATACGTTATACGTTATACGTTATACGTTATACGTTATACTTTATACGTTATACGTTATACGTTATACGTTATACGTTATACGTTATACGTTATACGTTATACGTTATACGTTATACGTTATACTTTATACGTTATACGTTATACGTTATACGTTATACTTTATACGTTATACGTTATACGTTATACGTTATACGTTATACGTTATACGTTATACGTTATACGTTATACGTTATACGTTATACGTTATACGTTATACGTTATACGTTATACGTTATTCGTTATACGTTATACGTTATACATTACATGTTATACGTTATACGTTATAAGTTATACGTTATACGTCATAGGTTATACGTTATACGTTATACGTCATAGGTTATACGTTATACGTTATACGTTATACGTTATACGTTATACGTTATACGTTATACGTTATACGTTATACGTTATACGTTCTACGTTCTACGTTAAACGTTATACGTTATACGTTATACGTTATACGTTATACGTTATACGTTATACGTTATACGTTATACGTTATACGTTATACGTTATACGTTATACGTTATACGTTATACGTTATACGTTATACGTTATACGTTATACGTTATACGTTGTACGTTATACGTTGTACGTTATACGTTATACGTTATACGTTATAAGTTATACGTTATACGTCATAGGTTATACGTTATACGTTATACGTTATACGTTATACGTTATACGTTATACGTTATACGTTATACGTTATACGTTATACGTTATACGTTCTACGTTAAACGTTATACGTTATACGTTATACGTTATACGTTATACGTTATACGTTATACGTTATACGTTATACGTTATACGTTATACGTTATACGTTATACGTTATACGTTATACGTTATACGTTATACGTTATACGTTATACGTTATACGTTATACGTTATACGTTATACGTTATACGTTATACGTTATACGTTATACGTTATACGTTATACGTTATACGTTATACGTTATACGTTACACGTTATACGTCATACGTTATACTTTATACGTTATACGTTATACGTTATACGTTATACGTTATACGTTATACGTTATACGTTACACGTTATACGTCATAGGTTATACGTCATAGGTTATACGTTATACGTTATACGTTATACGTTATACGTTATACGTTATACGTTATACGTTATACGTCATACGTTATACGTTATACGTCCTACGATATTCGTTATACGTTATACGTTATTAGTGATACGTTATACGTTATACGTTATACGTTATACGTTATACGTTATACGTTATACGTTATACGTTATACGTTATACGTTATACGTTATACGTTATACGTTATACGTTATACGTTATACGTTATACGTTATACGTTATACGTTATACGTTATACGTTATACGTTATACGTTGTACGTTATACGTTATACGTTATACGTTATTCGTTATACGTTATACGTTATACATTACGTGTTATACGTTATACGTTATACGTTATACGTTATACGTTATAAGTTATACGTTATACGTCATAGGTTATACGTTATACGTTATACGTTATACGTTATACGTTATACGTTATACGTTATACGTTATGCGTTATACGTTATACGTTATGCGTTATACGTTATACGTTATACGTTATACGTCATAGGTTATACGTTATACGTTATACGTTATACGTTATACGTTATACGTTTTACGTTATACGTTATACGTTATACGTTATACGTTCTACGTTCTACGTTAAACGTTATACGTTATACGTTATACGTTATACGTTATACGTTATACGTTATACGTTATACGTTATACGTTATACGTTATACGTTATACGTTATACGTTATACGTTATACGTTGTACGTTATACGTTGTACGTTATACGTTATACGTTATACGTTATAAGTTATACGTTATACGTCATAGGTTATACGTTATACGTTATACGTTATACGTTATGCGTTATACGTTATACGTTATACGTTATACGTTATACGTTATACGTTATACGTTCTACGTTAAACGTTATACGTTATACGTTATACGTTATACGTTATACGTTATACGTTATACGTTATACGTTATACGTTATACGTTATACGTTATACGTTATACGTTATACGTTATCCGTTATACGTTATACGTTCTACGTTATACGTTATACGTTATACGTTATACGTTATACGTTATACGTTATACGTTATACGTTATACGTTATACGTTATACGTTATACGTTAGACGTTATACGTTATACGTTATACGTTATACGTTATACGTTATACGTTATACGTTATACGTTATACGTTATACGTTATACGTTATACGTTATACGTTATACGTTATACGTTCTACGTTATACGTTG
>NW_027479748.1:0-69770 GCF_051014685.1 Ptiloglossa arizonensis
TTCGCGAGATATGGGAGTTTGAAGCTAAAAAATAGTTGAGAAGACAACAAATTTTTCGAAATTCTGCTGCCCCAAACGCTTAACCAGAATTGCCTAGGGAAAAAATACACTTACCGTTGTAATCGGGCGAGCTTCTACTTTCAGATGCAATAGGAATTTTTGGGTTAGGTCAATCCGTTCGTGAGATATGGGAGTCTGAAGCCAAGAAATGGTTGAGAAGGCAAAAAAATTTCGCAATTCTGCTGCTCCTAACGCTTAACCAGAATGGCTTAGGAAAAAAATACACATACCGTTGTAATCGGGCGAGTTTCTACTTTCAGATGCAATAGGAATTTTTGGGTTAGGTCAATCCGTTCGCGAGATATGGTGGTTTGAAGCCAAGAAATGGTTGAGAAGGCAAAATATTTTTCGCAATTCTGCTGCTCCAAACGTTTAACCAGAATGGCCCAGGGAAAAAATACACATACCGTTGTAATCGGGCGAGTTTCTACTTTCAGATGCAATAGGAATTTTTGGGTTAGGTCAATCCGTTCGCGAGATATGGTGGTTTGAAGACAAGAAATGGTTGAAAAGGCAAAAAATTTTTCGCACTTCTGCTGCCCCAAACGCTTAACCAGAATGGCCTAGGGAAAAAATACACTTACCGTTGTAATCGAGCGAGTTTCTACTTTCAGATGCAATAGGAATTTTTGGGTTAGGTCAATCCGTTCGCGAGATATGGGAGTTTGAAGCCAAGAAATGGTTGAGAAGGCAAAAAATTTTTCGCAATTCTGCTGCTTCAAACGCTTAACCAGAATGGCCTAGGGAAAAAATTCACATACCGCTGTAATCGTGCGAGTTTCTACTTTCAGATGCAACAGGAATTTTTAGGTTAGGTCAATCCGTTCGTGAGATATGGGAGTTTGAAGCTAAAAAATAGTTGAGAAGGCAAAAAATTTTTCGCAATTCTGCTGCTCCCAACGCTTAACCAGAATGGCCTAGGGAAAAAATACACGTACCGTTGTAATCGGGCGAGTTTCTACTTTCAGATGCAATAGGAATTTTTGGGTTAGGTCAATCCGTTCGCGAGATATGGGAGTTTGAAGCCAAGAAATGGTTGAGAAGGCAAAAAATTTTTCGCAATTCTGCTGCTCCAAACGCTTAACCAGAATGGCCTAGGGAAAAAATACGCATACCGTTGTAATCGGGCGAGTTTCTTCTTTCAGTTACAATAGGAATTTTTGGGATAGGTCAATCCGTTCGCGAGATATGGGACTTTGAAGCTAAGAAATGGTTGACAAGACAATAAATTTTTCGCACTTCTGCTGCTCCTATCGCTTAACCAGAATGGCCTAGGGAAAAAATACACATACCGTTGTAATCGGGCGAGTTTCTACTGTCAGATGCAATAGGAATTTTTGGGTTAGATCAATCCGTACGCGAGATATGGTGGTTTGAAGCCAAGAAATGGTTGAGAAGGCAAAAAATTTTTCGCAATTCTGCTGCCCCAAACGCTTAACCAGAATTGCCTAGGGAAAAAATACACTTACCGTTGTAATCGGGCGAGCTTCTACTTTCAGATGCAATAGGAATTTTTGGGTTAGGTCAATCCGTTCGTGAGATATGGGAGTCTGAAGCCAAGAAATGGTTGAGAAGGCAAAAAAATTTCGCAATTCTGCTGCTCCTAACGCTTAACCAGAATGGCTTAGGAAAAAAATACACATACCGTTGTAATCGGGCGAGTTTCTACTTTCAGATGCAATAGGAATTTTTGGGTTAGGTCAATCCGTTCGCGAGATATGGTGGTTTGAAGCCAAGAAATGGTTGAGAAGGCAAAATATTTTTCGCAATTCTGCTGCTCCAAACGTTTAACCAGAATGGCCCAGGGAAAAAATACACATACCGTTGTAATCGGGCGAGTTTCTACTTTCAGATGCAATAGGAATTTTTGGGTTAGGTCAATCCGTTCGCGAGATATGGTGGTTTGAAGACAAGAAATGGTTGAAAAGGCAAAAAATTTTTCGCACTTCTGCTGCCCCAAACGCTTAACCAGAATGGCCTAGGGAAAAAATACACTTACCGTTGTAATCGAGCGAGTTTCTACTTTCAGATGCAATAGGAATTTTTGGGTTAGGTCAATCCGTTCGCGAGATATGGGAGTTTGAAGCCAAGAAATGGTTGAGAAGGCAAAAAATTTTTCGCAATTCTGCTGCTTCAAACGCTTAACCAGAATGGCCTAGGGAAAAAATTCACATACCGCTGTAATCGTGCGAGTTTCTACTTTCAGATGCAACAGGAATTTTTAGGTTAGGTCAATCCGTTCGTGAGATATGGGAGTTTGAAGCTAAAAAATAGTTGAGAAGGCAAAAAATTTTTCGCAATTCTGCTGCTCCCAACGCTTAACCAGAATGGCCTAGGGAAAAAATACACGTACCGTTGTAATCGGGCGAGTTTCTACTTTCAGATGCAATAGGAATTTTTGGGTTAGGTCAATCCGTTCGCGAGATATGGGAGTTTGAAGCCAAGAAATGGTTGAGAAGGCAAAAAATTTTTCGCAATTCTGCTGCTCCAAACGCTTAACCAGAATGGCCTAGGGAAAAAATACGCATACCGTTGTAATCGGGCGAGTTTCTTCTTTCAGTTACAATAGGAATTTTTGGGATAGGTCAATCCGTTCGCGAGATATGGGACTTTGAAGCTAAGAAATGGTTGACAAGACAATAAATTTTTCGCACTTCTGCTGCTCCTATCGCTTAACCAGAATGGCCTAGGGAAAAAATACACATACCGTTGTAATCGGGCGAGTTTCTACTGTCAGATGCAATAGGAATTTTTGGGTTAGATCAATCCGTACGCGAGATATGGTGGTTTGAAGCCAAGAAATGGTTGAGAAGGCAAAAAATTTTTCGCAATTCTGCTGCTTCAAACGCTTAACCAGAATGGCCTAGGGAAAAAATACGCAAACCTTTGTAATCGGGCGAGTTTCTACTTTCAGACACAACAGGAATTTTTGGGTTAGGTCAATCCGTTCGCGAGATATGGGAGTTTGAATCCAAGAAATGGTTGAGAAGGCAAAAAAATTTCGCAATTCTGCTGCTCCTAACGCTTAACCAGAATGGCTTAGGAAAAAAATACACATACCGTTGTAATCGGGCGAGTTTCTACTTTCAGATGCAATAGGAATTTTTGGGTTAGGTCAATCCGTTCGCGAGATATGGTGGTTTGAAGCCAAGAAATGGTTGAGAAGGCAAAATATTTTTCGCAATTCTGCTGCTCCAAACGTTTAACCAGAATGGCCCAGGCAAAAAATACACATACCGTTGTAATCGGGCGAGTTTCTACTTTCAGATGCAATAGGAATTTTTGGGTTAGGTCAATCCGTTCGCGAGATATGGTGGTTTGAAGCCAAGAAATGGTTGAGAAGGCAAAACATTTTTCGCACTTCT
Source organism: Ptiloglossa arizonensis (assembly GCF_051014685.1). Taxonomy (NCBI): domain Eukaryota; kingdom Metazoa; phylum Arthropoda; class Insecta; order Hymenoptera; family Colletidae; genus Ptiloglossa; species Ptiloglossa arizonensis. Next base: position 3,426 of record NW_027479748.1, read on the forward strand.
GCTGCTCCAAACGCTTAACCAGAATGGACTAGGGAAAAAATACATATACCGTTGTAATCGGGCGAGTTTCTACTTTCAGACGCAGCAGGAATTTTTGGGTTTGGTCAATCCGTTCGCGAGATATGGGACTTTGAAGCTAAGAAATGGTTGAGAAGGCAACAAATTTTTCGCAATTCTGCTGCTCCAAACGCTTAACCAGATTGGGCTAGCAAAAAAATACACACACCTTTGTAATCGGGCGAGTTTCTACTTTCAGATGCAACAGGAATTTTTGGGTTAGGTCAATCCGTTCGCGAGATATGGGAGTTTGAAGCCGAGAAATGGGTGAGAAGGCAAAAAATTTTTCGCAATTCTGCTGCTCCAAACGCTTAACCAGAATGGCCTAGGGAAAAAATACACATACCGTTGTAATCGGGTGAGTTTCTACTTTCAGATGCAATAGGAATTTTTGGGTTAGGTCAATCCGTTCGCGAGATATGGCGGTTTGAAGCCAAGAAATGGTTGAGAAGGCAAAATATTTTTCGCAATTCTGCTGCCCCAAACGCTTAACCAGAATTGCCTAGGGAAAAAATACACTTACCGTTGTAATCGGGCGAGCTTCTACTTTCAGATGCAATAGGAATTTTTGGGTTAGGTCAATCCGTTCGCGAGATATGGGAGTTTGAAGCTAAGAAATGGTTGAGAAGGCAACAAATTTTTCGCAATTCTGCTGCTCCAAACGCTTAACCAGATTGGGCTAGCAAAAAAATACACACGCCTTTGTAATCGGGCGAGTTTCTACTTTCAGATGCAACAGGAATTTTTGGGTTAGGTCAATCCGTTCGCGAGATATGGGAGTTTGAAGCCGAGAAATGGGTGAGAAGGCAAAAAATTTTTCGCAATTCTGCTGCTCCAAACGCTTAACCAGAATGGCCTAGGGAAAAAATACACATATCATTGTAATCGGGCGAGTTTCTACTTTCAGATGCAATAGGAATTTTTGGGTTAGGTCAATCCGTACGCGAGATATGGTGGTTTGAAGACAAGAAATGGTTGAGAAGGCAAAAAATTTTTCGCAAGTCTGCTGCTCCAAACGCTTAACCAGAATGGAGTAGGGAAAAAATACACGTACCGCTGTAATCGGGCGAGTTTCTACTTTCAGATGCAATAGGAATTTTTGGGTTAGGTCAATCCGTTCGCGAGATATGGGGGTTTGAAGCCAAGAAATGGTTGAGAAGGCAAACAATTTTTCGCAATTCTGCTGGTCCAAACGCTTAACCAGAATGGGCTAGGGAAAAAATACACACACCGTTGTAATCGGGCGAGTTTCTACTTTCAGACGCAGCAGGAATTTTTGGGTTTGGTCAATTCGTTCGCGAGATATGGGACTTTGAAGCTAAGAAATGGTTGAGAAGGCAACAAATTTTTCGCAATTCTGCTGCTCCAAACGCTTAACCAGAATGGGCTAGCGAAAAAATACACACACCTTTGTAATCGGGCGAGTTTCTACTTTCAGATGCAACAGGAATTTTTGGGTTAGGTCAATCCGTTCGCGAGATATGGGAGTTTGAAGCCGAGAAATGGGTGAGAAGGCAAAAAATTTTTCGCAATTCTGCTGCTCCAAACGCTTGACCAGAATGGCCTAGGGAAAAAATACACATACCGTTGTAATCGGGCGAGTTTCTACTTTCAGATGCAATAGGAATTTTTGGGTTAGGTCAATCCGTTCGTGAGATATGGGAGTCTGAAGCCAAGAAATGGTTGAGAAGGCAAAAAAATTTCGCAATTCTGCTGCTCCTAACGCTTAACCAGAATGGCTTAGGAAAAAAATACACATACCGTTGTAATCGGGCGAGTTTCTACTTTCAGATGCAATAGGAATTTTTGGGTTAGGTCAATCCGTTCGCGAGATATGGTGGTTTGAAGCCAAGAAATGGTTGAGAAGGCAAAATATTTTTCGCAATTCTGCTGCTCCAAACGTTTAACCAGAATGGCCCAGGGAAAAAATACACATACCGTTGTAATCGGGCGAGTTTCTACTTTCAGATGCAATAGGAATTTTTGGGTTAGGTCAATCCGTTCGCGAGATATGGTGGTTTGAAGACAAGAAATGGTTGAAAAGGCAAAAAATTTTTCGCACTTCTGCTGCCCCAAACGCTTAACCAGAATGGCCTAGGGAAAAAATACACTTACCGTTGTAATCGAGCGAGTTTCTACTTTCAGATGCAATAGGAATTTTTGGGTTAGGTCAATCCGTTCGCGAGATATGGGAGTTTGAAGCCAAGAAATGGTTGAGAAGGCAAAAAATTTTTCGCAATTCTGCTGCTTCAAACGCTTAACCAGAATGGCCTAGGGAAAAAATTCACATACCGCTGTAATCGTGCGAGTTTCTACTTTCAGATGCAACAGGAATTTTTAGGTTAGGTCAATCCGTTCGTGAGATATGGGAGTTTGAAGCTAAAAAATAGTTGAGAAGGCAAAAAATTTTTCGCAATTCTGCTGCTCCCAACGCTTAACCAGAATGGCCTAGGGAAAAAATACACGTACCGTTGTAATCGGGCGAGTTTCTACTTTCAGATGCAATAGGAATTTTTGGGTTAGGTCAATCCGTTCGCGAGATATGGGAGTTTGAAGCCAAGAAATGGTTGAGAAGGCAAAAAATTTTTCGCAATTCTGCTGCTCCAAACGCTTAACCAGAATGGCCTAGGGAAAAAATACGCATACCGTTGTAATCGGGCGAGTTTCTACTTTCAGTTACAATAGGAATTTTTGGGATAGGTCAATCCGTTCGCGAGATATGGGACTTTGAAGCTAAGAAATGGTTGACAAGACAATAAATTTTTCGCACTTCTGCTGCTCCTATCGCTTAACCAGAATGGCCTAGGGAAAAAATACACATACCGTTGTAATCGGGCGAGTTTCTACTGTCAGATGCAATAGGAATTTTTGGGTTAGATCAATCCGTACGCGAGATATGGTGGTTTGAAGCCAAGAAATGGTTGAGAAGGCAAAAAATTTTTCGCAATTCTGCTGCTTCAAACGCTTAACCAGAATGGCCTAGGGAAAAAATACGCAAACCTTTGTAATCGGGCGAGTTTCTACTTTCAGACACAACAGGAATTTTTGGGTTAGGTCAATCCGTTCGCGAGATATGGGAGTTTGAATCCAAGAAATGGTTGAGAAGGCAAAAAAATTTCGCAATTCTGCTGCTCCTAACGCTTAACCAGAATGGCTTAGGAAAAAAATACACATACCGTTGTAATCGGGCGAGTTTCTACTTTCAGATGCAATAGGAATTTTTGGGTTAGGTCAATCCGTTCGCGAGATATGGTGGTTTGAAGCCAAGAAATGGTTGAGAAGGCAAAAAAATTTCGCAATTCTGCTGCTCCAAACGCTTGACCAGAATGGCCTAGGGAAAAAATACACATACCGTTGTAATCGGGCGAGTTTCTACTTTCAGATGCAATAGGAATTTTTGGGTTAGGTCAATCCGTACGCGAGATATGGTGGTTTGAAGACAAGAAATGGTTGAGAAGGCAAAAAATTTTTCGCACTTCTGCTGCCCCAAACGCTTAACCAGAATGGCCTAGGGAAAAAATACACATACCGTTGTAATCGGGCGAGTTTCTACTTTCAGATGCAACAGGAATTTTTGGGTTAGGTCAATCCGTTCGCGAGATATGGGAGTTTGAAGCTAAAAAATAGTTGAGAAGACAACAAATTTTTCGAAATTCTGCTGCCCCAAACGCTTAACCAGAATTGCCTAGGGAAAAAATACACTTACCGTTGTAATCGGGCGAGCTTCTACTTTCAGATGCAATAGGAATTTTTGGGTTAGGTCAATCCGTTCGTGAGATATGGGAGTCTGAAGCCAAGAAATGGTTGAGAAGGCAAAAAAATTTCGCAATTCTGCTGCTCCTAACGCTTAACCAGAATGGCTTAGGAAAAAAATACACATACCGTTGTAATCGGGCGAGTTTCTACTTTCAGATGCAATAGGAATTTTTGGGTTAGGTCAATCCGTTCGCGAGATATGGTGGTTTGAAGCCAAGAAATGGTTGAGAAGGCAAAATATTTTTCGCAATTCTGCTGCTCCAAACGTTTAACCAGAATGGCCCAGGGAAAAAATACACATACCGTTGTAATCGGGCGAGTTTCTACTTTCAGATGCAATAGGAATTTTTGGGTTAGGTCAATCCGTTCGCGAGATATGGTGGTTTGAAGACAAGAAATGGTTGAAAAGGCAAAAAATTTTTCGCACTTCTGCTGCCCCAAACGCTTAACCAGAATGGCCTAGGGAAAAAATACACTTACCGTTGTAATCGAGCGAGTTTCTACTTTCAGATGCAATAGGAATTTTTGGGTTAGGTCAATCCGTTCGCGAGATATGGGAGTTTGAAGCCAAGAAATGGTTGAGAAGGCAAAAAATTTTTCGCAATTCTGCTGCTTCAAACGCTTAACCAGAATGGCCTAGGGAAAAAATTCACATACCGCTGTAATCGTGCGAGTTTCTACTTTCAGATGCAACAGGAATTTTTAGGTTAGGTCAATCCGTTCGTGAGATATGGGAGTTTGAAGCTAAAAAATAGTTGAGAAGGCAAAAAATTTTTCGCAATTCTGCTGCTCCCAACGCTTAACCAGAATGGCCTAGGGAAAAAATACACGTACCGTTGTAATCGGGCGAGTTTCTACTTTCAGATGCAATAGGAATTTTTGGGTTAGGTCAATCCGTTCGCGAGATATGGGAGTTTGAAGCCAAGAAATGGTTGAGAAGGCAAAAAATTTTTCGCAATTCTGCTGCTCCAAACGCTTAACCAGAATGGCCTAGGGAAAAAATACGCATACCGTTGTAATCGGGCGAGTTTCTTCTTTCAGTTACAATAGGAATTTTTGGGATAGGTCAATCCGTTCGCGAGATATGGGACTTTGAAGCTAAGAAATGGTTGACAAGACAATAAATTTTTCGCACTTCTGCTGCTCCTATCGCTTAACCAGAATGGCCTAGGGAAAAAATACACATACCGTTGTAATCGGGCGAGTTTCTACTGTCAGATGCAATAGGAATTTTTGGGTTAGATCAATCCGTACGCGAGATATGGTGGTTTGAAGCCAAGAAATGGTTGAGAAGGCAAAAAATTTTTCGCAATTCTGCTGCTTCAAACGCTTAACCAGAATGGCCTAGGGAAAAAATACGCAAACCTTTGTAATCGGGCGAGTTTCTACTTTCAGACACAACAGGAATTTTTGGGTTAGGTCAATCCGTTCGCGAGATATGGGAGTTTGAATCCAAGAAATGGTTGAGAAGGCAAAAAAATTTCGCAATTCTGCTGCTCCTAACGCTTAACCAGAATGGCTTAGGAAAAAAATACACATACCGTTGTAATCGGGCGAGTTTCTACTTTCAGATGCAATAGGAATTTTTGGGTTAGGTCAATCCGTTCGCGAGATATGGTGGTTTGAAGCCAAGAAATGGTTGAGAAGGCAAAAAAATTTCGCAATTCTGCTGCTCCAAACGCTTGACCAGAATGGCCTAGGGAAAAAATACACATACCGTTGTAATCGGGCGAGTTTCTACTTTCAGATGCAATAGGAATTTTTGGGTTAGGTCAATCCGTACGCGAGATATGGTGGTTTGAAGACAAGAAATGGTTGGGAAGGCAAAAAATTTTTCGCACTTCTGCTGCCCCAAACGCTTAACCAGAATGGCCTAGGGAAAAAATACACATACCGTTGTAATCGGGCGAGTTTCTACTTTCAGATGCAACAGGAATTTTTGGGTTAGGTCAATCCGTTCGCGAGATATGGGAGTTTGAAGCTAAAAAATAGTTGAGAAGACAACAAATTTTTCGAAATTCTGCTGCCCCAAACGCTTAACCAGAATTGCCTAGGGAAAAAATACACTTACCGTTGTAATCGGGCGAGCTTCTACTTTCAGATGCAATAGGAATTTTTGGGTTAGGTCAATCCGTTCGTGAGATATGGGAGTCTGAAGCCAAGAAATGGTTGAGAAGGCAAAAAAATTTCGCAATTCTGCTGCTCCTAACGCTTAACCAGAATGGCTTAGGAAAAAAATACACATACCGTTGTAATCGGGCGAGTTTCTACTTTCAGATGCAATAGGAATTTTTGGGTTAGGTCAATCCGTTCGCGAGATATGGTGGTTTGAAGCCAAGAAATGGTTGAGAAGGCAAAATATTTTTCGCAATTCTGCTGCTCCAAACGTTTAACCAGAATGGCCCAGGGAAAAAATACACATACCGTTGTAATCGGGCGAGTTTCTACTTTCAGATGCAATAGGAATTTTTGGGTTAGGTCAATCCGTTCGCGAGATATGGTGGTTTGAAGACAAGAAATGGTTGAAAAGGCAAAAAATTTTTCGCACTTCTGCTGCCCCAAACGCTTAACCAGAAAGGCCTAGGGAAAAAATACACTTACCGTTGTAATCGAGCGAGTTTCTACTTTCAGATGCAATAGGAATTTTTGGGTTAGGTCAATCCGTTCGCGAGATATGGGAGTTTGAAGCCAAGAAATGGTTGAGAAGGCAAAAAATTTTTCGCAATTCTGCTGCTTCAAACGCTTAACCAGAATGGCCTAGGGAAAAAATTCACATACCGCTGTAATCGTGCGAGTTTCTACTTTCAGATGCAACAGGAATTTTTAGGTTAGGTCAATCCGTTCGTGAGATATGGGAGTTTGAAGCTAAAAAATAGTTGAGAAGGCAAAAAATTTTTCGCAATTCTGCTGCTCCCAACGCTTAACCAGAATGGCCTAGGGAAAAAATACACGTACCGTTGTAATCGGGCGAGTTTCTACTTTCAGATGCAATAGGAATTTTTGGGTTAGGTCAATCCGTTCGCGAGATATGGGAGTTTGAAGCCAAGAAATGGTTGAGAAGGCAAAAAATTTTTCGCAATTCTGCTGCTCCAAACGCTTAACCAGAAAGGCCTAGGGAAAAAATACGCATACCGTTGTAATCGGGCGAGTTTCTTCTTTCAGTTACAATAGGAATTTTTGGGATAGGTCAATCCGTTCGCGAGATATGGGACTTTGAAGCTAAGAAATGGTTGACAAGACAATAAATTTTTCGCACTTCTGCTGCTCCTATCGCTTAACCAGAATGGCCTAGGGAAAAAATACACATACCGTTGTAATCGGGCGAGTTTCTACTGTCAGATGCAATAGGAATTTTTGGGTTAGATCAATCCGTACGCGAGATATGGTGGTTTGAAGCCAAGAAATGGTTGAGAAGGCAAAAAATTTTTCGCAATTCTGCTGCTTCAAACGCTTAACCAGAATGGCCTAGGGAAAAAATACGCAAACCTTTGTAATCGGGCGAGTTTCTACTTTCAGACACAACAGGAATTTTTGGGTTAGGTCAATCCGTTCGCGAGATATGGGAGTTTGAATCCAAGAAATGGTTGAGAAGGCAAAAAAATTTCGCAATTCTGCTGCTCCTAACGCTTAACCAGAATGGCTTAGGAAAAAAATACACATACCGTTGTAATCGGGCGAGTTTCTACTTTCAGATGCAATAGGAATTTTTGGGTTAGGTCAATCCGTTCGCGAGATATGGTGGTTTGAAGCCAAGAAATGGTTGAGAAGGCAAAATATTTTTCGCAATTCTGCTGCTCCAAACGTTTAACCAGAATGGCCCAGGCAAAAAATACACATACCGTTGTAATCGGGCGAGTTTCTACTTTCAGATGCAATAGGAATTTTTGGGTTAGGTCAATCCGTTCGCGAGATATGGTGGTTTGAAGCCAAGAAATGGTTGAGAAGGCAAAACATTTTTCGCACTTCTGCTGCTCCAAACGCTTAACCAGAATGGACTAGGGAAAAAATACATATACCGTTGTAATCGGGCGAGTTTCTACTTTCAGACGCAGCAGGAATTTTTGGGTTTGGTCAATCCGTTCGCGAGATATGGGACTTTGAAGCTAAGAAATGGTTGAGAAGGCAACAAATTTTTCGCAATTCTGCTGCTCCAAACGCTTAACCAGATTGGGCTATCAAAAAAATACACACACCTTTGTAATCGGGCGAGTTTCTACTTTCAGATGCAACAGGAATTTTTGGGTTAGGTCAATCCGTTCGCGAGATATGGGAGTTTGAAGCCGAGAAATGGGTGAGAAGGCAAAAAATTTTTCGCAATTCTGCTGCTCCAAACGCTTAACCAGAATGGCCTAGGGAAAAAATACACATACCGTTGTAATCGGGCGAGTTTCTACTTTCAGATGCAATAGGAATTTTTGGGTTAGGTCAATCCGTACGCGAGATATGGTGGTTTGAAGACAAGAAATGGTTGAGAAGGCAAAAAATTTTTCGCACTTCTGCTGCCCCAAACGCTTAACCAGAATGGCCTAGGGAAAAAATACACATACCGTTGTAATCGGGCGAGTTTCTACTTTCAGATGCAACAGGAATTTTTGGGTTAGGTCAATCCGTTCGCGAGATATGGGAGTTTGAAGCTAAAAAATAGTTGAGAAGACAACAAATTTTTCGCAATTCTGCTGGTCCAAACGCTTAACCAGAATGGGCTAGGGAAAAAATACATATACCGTTGTAATCGGGCGAGTTTCTACTTTCAGACGCAGCAGGAATTTTTGGGTTTGGTCAATCCGTTCGCGAGATATGGGACTTTGAAGCTAAGAAATGGTTGAGAAGGCAACAAATTTTTCGCAATTCTGCTGCTCCAAACGCTTAACCAGATTGGGCTAGCAAAAAAATACACACACCTTTGTAATCGGGCGAGTTTCTACTTTCAGATGCAACAGGAATTTTTGGGTTAGGTCAATCCGTTCGCGAGATATGGGAGTTTGAAGCCGAGAAATGGGTGAGAAGGCAAAAAATTTTTCGCAATTCTGCTGCTCCAAACGCTTAACCAGAATGGCCTAGGGAAAAAATACACATACCGTTGTAATCGGGCGAGTTTCTACTTTCAGATGCAATAGGAATTTTTGGGTTAGGTCAATCCGTACGCGAGATATGGTGGTTTGAAGACAAGAAATGGTTGAGAAGGCAAAAAATTTTTCGCAATTCTGCTGCTCCAAACGCTTAACCAGAATGGAGTAGGGAAAAAATACACATACCGTTGTAATCGGGCGAGTTTCTACTTTCAGATGCAACAGGAATTTTTGGGTTAGGTCAATCCGTTCGCGACATATGGGAGTTTGAAGCTAAAAAATAGTTGAGAAGACAACAAATTTTTCGCAATTCTGCTGGTCCAAACGCTTAACCAGAATGGGCTAGGGAAAAAATACATATACCGTTGTAATCGGGCGAGTTTCTACTTTCAGACGCAGCAGGAATTTTTGGGTTTGGTCAATCCGTTCGCGAGATATGGGACTTTGAAGCTAAGAAATGGTTGAGAAGGCAACAAATTTTTCGCAATTCTGCTGCTCCAAACGCTTAACCAGAATGGGCTAGGGAAAAAATACACACACCGTTGTAATCGGGCGAGTCTCTACTTTCAGATGCAATAGGAATTTTTGGGTTAGGTCAATCCGTTCGCGAGATATGGTGGTTTGAAGCCAAGAAATGGTTGAGAAGGCAAAATATTTTTCGCAATTCTGCTGCTCCAAACGTTTAACCAGAATGGCCCAGGGAAAAAATACACATACCGTTGTAATCGGGCGAGTTTCTACTTTCAGATGCAACAGGAATTTTTGGGTTAGGTCAATCCGTTCGCGAGATATGGGATTTTGAAGCCAAGAAATGGTTGAGAAGGCAAAAAATTTTTCGCAATTCTGCTGCTCCTAACGCTTAACCAGAATGGTCTAGGGAAAAACCACGCATACCGTTGTAATCGGGCGAGTTTCTACTTTCAGACACAACAGGAATTTTTGGGTTAGGTCAATCCGTTCGCGAGATATGGGAGTTTGAATCCAAGAAATGGTTGAGAAGGCAAAAAAATTTCGCAATTCTGCTGCTCCTAACGCTTAACCAGAATGGCTTAGGAAAAAAATACACATACCGTTGTAATCGGGCGAGTTTCTACTTTCAGATGCAGTAGGAATTTTTGGGTTAGGTCAATCCGTTCGCGAGATATGGGAGTTTGAAGCCAAGAAATGGTTGAGAAGGCAAAACATTTTTCGCAATTCTGCTGCTCCAAACGCTTAACCAGAATGGCCCAGGGAAAAAATACACATACCGTTGTGATCGGGCGAGTTTCTACTTTCAGATGCAACAGGAATTTTTGGGTTAGGTCAATCCGTTCGCGAGATATGGGAGTTTGACGCCAAGAAATGGTTTAGAGGGCAAAAAATTTTTCGCAATTCTGCTGCTCCTAACGCTTAACCAGAATGGCCTAGGGAAACAATACACATACCGTTGTAATCGGGAGTGTTTCTACTTTCAGATGCAACAGGAATTTTTGGGTTAGGTCAATCCGTTCGCGAGATATGGGAGTTTGAAGCTAAAAAATAGTTGAGAAGACAACAAATTTTTCACACTTCTGCTGCTCCTAACGCTTAACCAGAATGGCCTAGGGAAAAACCACGCATACCGTTGTAATCGGGCGAGTTTCTACTTTCAGACGCAACAGGAATTTTTGGGTTAGGTCAATCAATTCGCGAGATATGGGAGTTTGAAGCCGAGAAATGGGTGAGAAGGCAAAAAATTTTTCGCAATTCTGCTGCTCCAAACGCTTAACCAGAATGGCCTAGGGAAAAAATACGCATACCGTTGTAATCGGGCAAGTTTCTTCTTTCAGTTACAATAGGAATTTTTGGGTTAGGTCAATCCGTTCGCGAGATATGGGACTTTGAAGCTAAGAAATGGTTGACAAGACAATAAATTTTTCGCACTTCTGCTGCTCCAATCGCTTAACCAGAATGCCCTAGGGAAAAAATACACATACCGTTGTAATCGGGCGAGTTTCTTCTTTCAGACGCAGCAGGAATTTTTGGGTTTGGTCAATCCGTTCGCGAGATATGGGACTTTGAAGCTAAGAAATGGTTGAGAAGGCAACAAATTTTTCGCAATTCTGCTGCTCCAAACGCTTAACCAGAATGGGCTAGCGAAAAAATACACACACCTTTGTAATCGGGCGAGTTTCTACTTTCAGATGCAACAGGAATTTTTGGGTTAGGTCAATCCGTTCGCGAGATATGGGAGTTTGAAGCCGAGAAATGGGTGAGAAGGCAAAAAATTTTTCGCAATTCTGCTGCTCCAAACGCTTAACCAGAATGGCCTAGGGAAAAAATACACATACCGTTGTAATCGGGCGAGTTTCTACTTTCAGATGCAATAGGAATTTTTGGGTTAGGTCAATCCGTACGCGAGATATGGTGGTTTGAAGACAAGAAATGGTTGAGAAGGCAAAAAATTTTTCGCACTTCTGCTGCCCCAAACGCTTAACCAGAATGGCCTAGGGAAAAAATACACATACCGTTGTAATCGGGCGAGTTTCTACTTTCAGATGCAACAGGAATTTTTGGGTTAGGTCAATCCGTTCGCGAGATATGGGAGTTTGAAGCTAAAAAATAGTTGAGAAGACAACAAATTTTTCGCAATTCTGCTGGTCCAAACGCTTAACCAGAATGGGCTAGGGAAAAAATACACACACCGTTGTAATCGGGCGAGTCTCTACTTTCAGATGCAATAGGAATTTTTGGGTTAGGTCAATCCGTTCGCGAGATATGGTGGTTTGAAGCCAAGAAATGGTTGAGAAGGCAAAATATTTTTCGCAATTCTGCTGCTCCAAACGTTTAACCAGAATGGCCCAGGGAAAAAATACACATATCTTTGTAATCGGGCGAGTTTCTACTTTCAGATGCAATAGGAATTTTTGGTGTTAGGTCAATCCGTTCGCGAGATATGGGAGTTTGAAGCCAAGAAATGTTTGAGAAGGCAAAAAATGTTTCGCAATTCTGCTGCTCCAAACGCTTAACCAGAATGGCCTAGGGAAAAAATACACATACCGTTGTAATCGGGCGAGTTTCTACTTTCAGATGCAATAGGAATTTTTGGGTTAGGTCAATCCGTTCGCGAGATATGGTGGTTTGAAGCCAAGAAATGGTTGAGAAGGCAAAATATTTTTCGCAATTCTGCTGCCCCAAACGCTTAACCAGAATTGCCTAGGGAAAAAATACACTTACCGTTGTAATCGGGCGAGTTTCTACTTTCAGATGCAATAGGAATTTTTGGTGTTAGGTCAATCCGTTCGCGAGATATGGGAGTTTGAAGCCAAGAAATGTTTGAGAAGGCAAAAAATGTTTCGCAATTCTGCTGCTCCAAACGCTTAACCAGAATGGCCTAGGGAAAAAATACACATACCGTTGTAATCGGGCGAGTTTCTACTTTCAGATGCAATAGGAATTTTTGGGTTAGGTCAATCCGTACGCGAGATATGGTGGTTTGAAGACAAGAAATGGTTGAGAAGGCAAAAAATTTTTCGCACTTCTGCTGCCCCAAACGCTTAACCAGAATGGCCTAGGGAAAAAATACACATACCGTTGTAATCGGGCGAGTTTCTACTTTCAGATGCAACAGGAATTTTTGGGTTAGGTCAATCCGTTCGCGAGATATGGGAGTTTGAAGCTAAAAAATAGTTGAGAAGACAACAAATTTTTCGCAATTCTGCTGGTCCAAACGCTTAACCAGAATGGGCTAGGGAAAAAATACACACACCGTTGTAATCGGGCGAGTCTCTACTTTCAGATGCAATAGGAATTTTTGGGTTAGGTCAATCCGTTCGCGAGATATGGTGGTTTGAAGCCAAGAAATGGTTGAGAAGGCAAAATATTTTTCGCAATTCTGCTGCTCCAAACGTTTAACCAGAATGGCCCAGGGAAAAAATACACATATCTTTGTAATCGGGCGAGTTTCTACTTTCAGATGCAATAGGAATTTTTGGTGTTAGGTCAATCCGTTCGCGAGATATGGGAGTTTGAAGCCAAGAAATGTTTGAGAAGGCAAAAAATGTTTCGCAATTCTGCTGCTCCAAACGCTTAACCAGAATGGCCTAGGGAAAAAATACACATACCGTTGTAATCGGGCGAGTTTCTACTTTCAGATGCAATAGGAATTTTTGGGTTAGGTCAATCCGTTCGCGAGATATGGTGGTTTGAAGCCAAGAAATGGTTGAGAAGGCAAAATATTTTTCGCAATTCTGCTGCCCCAAACGCTTAACCAGAATTGCCTAGGGAAAAAATACACTTACCGTTGTAATCGGGCGAGTTTCTACTTTCAGATGCAATAGGAATTTTTGGTGTTAGGTCAATCCGTTCGCGAGATATGGGAGTTTGAAGCCAAGAAATGTTTGAGAAGGCAAAAAATGTTTCGCAATTCTGCTGCTCCAAACGCATAACCAGAATGGCCTAGGGAAAAAATACACATACCGTTGTAATCGGGCGAGTTTCTACTTTCAGATGCAGTAGGAATTTTTGGGTTAGGTCAATCCGTTCGCGAGATATGGGAGTTTGAAGCCAAGAAATTGTTGAGAAGGCAAAACATTTTTCGCACTTCTGCTGCTCCAAACGCTTAACCAGAATGGCCCAGGGAAAAAATACACATACCGTTGTGATCGGGCGAGCTTCTACTTTCAGATGCAATAGGAATTTTTGGGTTAGGTCAATCCGTTCGCGAGATATGGGAGTTTGACGCCAAGAAATGGTTTAGAGGGCAAAAAATTTTTCGCAATTCTGCTGCTCCTAACGCTTAACCAGAATGGCCTAGGGAAACAATACACATACCGTTGTAATCGGGAGTGTTTCTACTTTCAGATGCAACAGGAATTTTTGGGTTAGGTCAATCCGTTCGCGAGATATGGGAGTTTGAAGCTAAAAAATAGTTGAGAAGACAACAAATTTTTCACAGTTCTGCTGCTCCTAACGCTTAACCAGAATGGCCTAGGGAAAAACCACGCATACCGTTGTAATCGGGCGAGTTTCTACTTTCAGACGCAACAGGAATTTTTGGGTTAGGTCAATCAATTCGCGAGATATGGGAGTTCGAAGCCAAGGAATGGTTGAGAAGCCAAAAAATTTTTCGCAATTCTGCTGCTCCAAACGCTTAACCAGAATGGCCTAGGGAAAAAATACGCATACCGTTGTAATCGGGCGAGTTTCTTCTTTCAGTTACAATAGGAATTTTTGGGTTAGGTCAATCCGTTCGCGAGATATGGGACTTTGAAGCTAAGAAATGGTTGACAAGACAATAAATTTTTCGCACTTCTGCTGCTCCAATCGCTTAACCAGAATGCCCTAGGGAAAAAATACACATACCGTTGTAATCGGGCGAGTTTCTTCTTTCAGACGCAGCAGGAATTTTTGGGTTTGGTCAATCCGTTCGCGAGATATGGGACTTTGAAGCTAAGAAATGGTTGAGAAGGCAACAAATTTTTCGCAATTCTGCTGCTCCAAACGCTTAACCAGAATGGGCTAGCGAAAAAATACACACACCTTTGTAATCGGGCGAGTTTCTACTTTCAGATGCAATAGGAATTTTTGGGTTAGGTCAATCCGTACGCGAGATATGGTGGTTTGAAGACAAGAAATGGTTGAGAAGGCAAAAAATTTTTCGCACTTCTGCTGCCCCAAACGCTTAACCAGAATGGCCTAGGGAAAAAATACACATACCGTTGTAATCGGGCGAGTTTCTACTTTCAGATGCAACAGGAATTTTTGGGTTAGGTCAATCCTTTCGCGAGATATGGGAGTTTGAAGCTAAAAAATAGTTGAGAAGACAACAAATTTTTCGCAATTCTGCTGGTCCAAACGCTTAACCAGAATGGGCTAGGGAAAAAATACACACACCGTTGTAATCGGGCGAGTTTCTACTTTCAGATGCAATAGGAATTTTTGGGTTAGGTCAATCCGTTCGCGAGATATGGTGGTTTGAAGCCAAGAAATGGTTGAGAAGGCAAAAAATTTTTCGCACTTCTGCTGCCCCAAACGCTTAACCAGAATGGCCCAGGGAAAAAATACACATATCTTTGTAATCGGGCGAGTTTCTACTTTCAGATGCAATAGGAATTTTTGGTGTTAGGTCAATCCGTTCGCGAGATATGGGAGTTTGAAGCCAAGAAATGTTTGAGAAGGCAAAAAATGTTTCGCAATTCTGCTGCTCCAAACGCTTAACCAGAATGGCCTAGGGAAAAAATACACATACCGTTGTAATCGGGCGAGTTTCTACTTTCAGATGCAATAGGAATTTTTGGGTTAGGTCAATCCGTTCGCGAGATATGGTGGTTTGAAGCCAAGAAATGGTTGAGAAGGCAAAATATTTTTCGCAATTCTGCTGCCCCAAACGCTTAACCAGAATTGCCTAGGGAAAAAATACACTTACCGTTGTAATCGGGCGAGCTTCTACTTTCAGATGCAATAGGAATTTTTGGGTTAGGTCAATCCATTCGTGAGATATGGGAGTCTGAAGCCAAGAAATGGTTGAGAAGGCAAAAAATTTTTCGCAATTCTGCTGCTCCCAACGCTTAACCAGAATGGCCTAGGGAAAAAATACACGTACCGTTGTAATCGGGCGAGTTTCTACTTTCAGATGCAATAGGAATTTTTGGGTTAGGTCAATCCGTTCGCGAGATATGGGAGTTTGAAGCCAAGAAATGGTTGAGAAGGCAAAAAATTTTTCGCAATTCTGCTGCTCCAAACGCTTAAGCAGAATGGCCTAGGGAAAAAATACGCATACCGTTGTAATCGGGCGAGTTTCTTCTTTCAGTTACAATAGGAATTTTTGGGTTAGGTCAATCCGTTCGCGAGATATGGGACTTTGAAGCTAAGAAATGGTTGACAAGACAATAAATTTTTCGCACTTCTGCTGCTCCAATCGCTTAACCAGAATGGCCTAGGGAAAAAATACACATACCGTTGTAATCGGGCGAGTTTCTACTGTCAGATGCAATAGGAATTTTTGGGTTAGTTCAATCCGTACGCGAGATATGGTGGTTTGAAGCCAAGAAATGGTTGAGAAGGCAAACAATTTTTCGCAATTCTGCTGCTTCAAACGCTTAACCAGAATGGCCTAGGGAAAAAATACGCATACCTTTGTAATCGGGCGAGTTTCTTCTTTCAGTTACAATAGGAATTTTTGGGTTAGGTCAATCCGTTCGTGAGATATGGGAGTCTGAAGCCAAGAAATGGTTGAGAAGGCAAAAAATTTTGCGCAATTCTGCTGCTCCAAACGCTTAACCAGAATGGCCTAGGGAAAAAATACGCATACCGTTGTAATCGGGCGAGTTTCTACTTTCAGATGCAACAGGAATTTTTGGGTTAGGTCAATCCGTTCGCGAGATATGGGAGTTTGAAGCCAAGAAATGGTTGTGAAGGCAAAAAATTTTTCGCAATTCTGCTGCTCCTAACGCTTAACCAGAATGGTCTAGGGAAAAACCACGCATACCGTTGTAATCGGGCGAGTTTCTACTTTCAGACGCAACAGGAATTTTTGGGTTAGGTCAATCCGTTCGAGAGATATGGGAGTTTAAAGCCAAGAAATGGTTGAGAAGGCAAAAAATTTTTCGCAATTCTGCTGCTCCAAACGCTTAACCAGAATGGAGTAGGGAAAAAATACACGCACCGCTGTAATCGGGCGAGTTTCTACTTTCAGATGCAATAGGAATTTTTGGGTTAGGTCAATCCGTTCGCGAGATATGGGAGTTTGAAGCTAAAAAATAGTTGAGAAGACAACAAATTTTTCGCAATTCTGCTGCACCAAACGCTTAACCAGAATGGCCTAGGGAAAAAATACACATACCGTTGTAATCGGGCGAGTTTCTACTTTCAGATGCAACAGGAATTTTTGGGTTAGGTCAATCCGTTCGCGAGATATGGGAGTTTAAAGCCAAGAAATGGTTGAGAAGGCAAAAAATTTTTCGCAATTCTGCTGCTCCAAACGCTTAACCAGAATGGTCTAGGGAAAAACCACGCATACCGTTGTAATCGGGCGAGTTTCTACTTTCAGACGCAACAGGAATTTTTGGGTTAGGTCAATCCGTTCGAGAGATATGGGAGTTTAAAGCCAAGAAATGGTTGAGAAGGCAAAAAATTTTTCGCAATTCTGCTGCTCCAAACGCTTAACCAGAATGGAGTAGGGAAAAAATACACGCACCGCTGTAATCGGGCGAGTTTCTACTTTCAGATGCAATAGGAATTTTTGGGTTAGGTCAATCCGTTCGCGAGATATGGGAGTTTGAAGCTAAAAAATAGTTGAGAAGACAACAAATTTTTCGCAATTCTGCTGCACCAAACGCTTAACCAGAATGGCCTAGGGAAAAAATACACATACCGTTGTAATCGGGCGAGTTTCTACTTTCAGATGCAACAGGAATTTTTGGGTTAGGTCAATCCGTTCGCGAGATATGGGAGTTTAAAGCCAAGAAATGGTTGAGAAGGCAAAAAATTTTTCGCAATTCTGCTGCTCCAAACGCTTAACCAGAATGGAGTAGGGAAAAAATACACGTACCGCTGTAATCGGGCGAGTTTCTACTTTCAGATGCAATAGGAATTTTTGGGTTAGGTCAATCCGTTCGCGAGATATGGGAGTTTGAAGCTAAAAAATAGTTGAGAAGACAACAAATTTTTCGCAATTCTGCTGCACCAAACGCTTAACCAGAATGGCCTAGGGAAAAAATACACATACCGTTGTAATCGGGCGAGTTTCTACTTTCAGATGCAATAGGAATTTTTGGGTTAGGTCAATCCGTTCGCGAGATATGGTGGTTTGAAGCCAAGAAATGGTTGAGAAGGGAAAATATTTTTCGCAATTCTGCTGCTCCAAACGTTTAACCAGAATGGCCCAGGGAAAAAATACACATACCGTTGTAATCGGGCGAGTTTCTACTTTCAGATGCAACAGGAATTTTTGGGTTAGGTCAATCCGTTCGCGAGATATGGGAGTTTGAAGCCAAGAAATGGTTGAGAAGGCAAACAATTTTTCGCAATTCTGCTGGTCCAAACGCTTAACCAGAATGGGCTAGGGAAAAAATACACACACCGTTGTAATCGGGCGAGTCTCTACTTTCAGATGCAATAGGAATTTTTGGGTTAGGTCAATCCGTTCGCGAGATATGGTGGTTTGAAGCCAAGAAATGGTTGAGAAGGCAAAATATTTTTCGCAATTCTGCTGCTCCAAACGTTTAACCAGAATGGCCCAGGGAAAAAATACACATACCGTTGTAATCGGGCGAGTTTCTACTTTCAGACGCAACAGGAATTTTTGGGTTAGGTCAATCCGTTCGCGAGATATGGGATTTTGAAGCCAAGAAATGGTTGAGAAGGCAAAAAATTTTTCGCAATTCTGCTGCTCCTAACGCTTAACCAGAATGGTCTAGGGTAAAACCACGCATACCGTTGTAATCGGGCGAGTTTCTACTTTCAGACACAACAGGAATTTTTGGGTTAAGTCAATCCGTTCGCGAGATATGGGAGTTTGAATCCAAGAAATGGTTGAGAAGGCAAAAAAATTTCGCAATTCTGCTGCTCCTAACGCTTAACCAGAATGGCTTAGGAAAAAAATACACATACCGTTGTAATCGGGCGAGTTTCTACTTTCAGATGCAATAGGAATTTTTGGGTTAGGTCAATCCGTTCGCGAGATATGGTGGTTTGAAGCCAAGAAATGGTTGAGAAGGCAAAATATTTTTCGCAATTCTGCTGCTCCAAACGTTTAACCAGAATGGCCCAGGGAAAAAATACACACACCGTTGTAATCGGGCGAGTTTCTACTTTCAGATGCAATAGGAATTTTTGGGTTAGGTCAATCCGTTCGCGAGATATGGTGGTTTGAAGCCAAGAAATGGTTGAGAAGGCAAAAAATTTTTCGCAATTCTGCTGCTCCAAACGCTTAACCAGAATGGACTAGGGAAAAAATACATATACCGTTGTAATCGGGCGAGTTTCTACTTTCAGACGCAGCAGGAATTTTTGGGTTTGGTCAATCCGTTCGCGAGATATGGGACTTTGAAGCTAAGAAATGGTTGAGAAGGCAACAAATTTTTCGCAATTCTGCTGCTCCAAACGCTTAACCAGATTGGGCTAGCAAAAAAATACACACACCTTTGTAATCGGGCGAGTTTCTACTTTCAGATGCAACAGGAATTTTTGGGTTAGGTCAATCCGTTCGCGAGATATGGGAGTTTGAAGCCGAGAAATGGGTGAGAAGGCAAAAAATTTTTCGCAATTCTGCTGCTCCAAACGCTTAACCAGAATGGCCTAGGGAAAAAATACACATACCGTTGTAATCGGGCGAGTTTCTACTTTCAGATGCAATAGGAATTTTTGGGTTAGGTCAATCCGTACGCGAGATATGGTGGTTTGAAGACAAGAAATGGTTGAGAAGGCAAAAAATTTTTCGCACTTCTGCTGCCCCAAACGCTTAACCAGAATGGCCTAGGGAAAAAATACACTTACCGTTGTAATCGAGCGAGTTTCTACTTTCAGATGCAATAGGAATTTTTGGGTTAGGTCAATCCGTTCGTGAGATATGGGAGTCTGAAGCCAAGAAATGGTTGAGAAGGCAAAAAATTTTTCGCAATTCTGCTGCTCCAAACGCTTAACCAGAATGGCCTAGGGAAAAAATACACATACCGTTGTAATCGGGCGAGTTTCTACTTTCAGATGCAATAGGAATTTTTGGGTTAGGTCAATCCGTTCGCGAGATATGGGAGTTTGAAGCCAAGAAATGGTTGAGAAGGCAAAAAATTTTTCGCAATTCTGCTGCTTCAAACGCTTAACCAGAATGGCCTAGGGAAAAAATTCACATACCGTTGTAATCGTGCGAGTTTCTACTTTCAGATGCAACAGGAATTTTTGGGTTAGGTCAATCCGTTCGTGAGATATGGGAGTTTGAAGCTAAAAAATAGTTGAGAAGGCAAAAAATTTTTCGCAATTCTGCTGCTCCCAACGCTTAACCAGAATGGCCTAGGGAAAAAATACACGTACCGTTGTAATCGGGCGAGTTTCTACTTTCAGATGCAATAGGAATTTTTGGGTTAGGTCAATCCGTTCGCGAGATATGGGAGTTTGAAGCCAAGAAATGGTTGAGAAGGCAAAAAATTTTTCGCAATTCTGCTGCTCCAAACGCTTAACCAGAATGGACTAGGGAAAAAATACATATACCGTTGTAATCGGGCGAGTTTCTACTTTCAGACGCAGCAGGAATTTTTGGGTTTGGTCAATCCGTTCGCGAGATATGGGACTTTGAAGCTAAGAAATGGTTGAGAAGGCAACAAATTTTTCGCAATTCTGCTGCTCCAAACGCTTAACCAGATTGGGCTAGCAAAAAAATACACACACCTTTGTAATCGGGCGAGTTTCTACTTTCAGATGCAACAGGAACTTTTGGGTTAGGTCAATCCGTTCGCGAGATATGGGAGTTTGAAGCCGAGAAATGGGTGAGAAGGCAAAAAATTTTTCGCAATTCTGCTGCTCCAAACGCTTAACCAGAATGGCCTAGGGAAAAAATACACATACCGTTGTAATCGGGCGAGTTTCTACTTTCAGATGCAATAGGAATTTTTGGGTTAGGTCAATCCGTACGCGAGATATGGTGGTTTGAAGACAAGAAATGGTTGAGAAGGCAAAAAATTTTTCGCACTTCTGCTGCCCCAAACGCTTAACCAGAATGGCCTAGGGAAAAAATACACTTACCGTTGTAATCGAGCGAGTTTCTACTTTCAGATGCAATAGGAATTTTTGGGTTAGGTCAATCCGTTCGTGAGATATGGGAGTCTGAAGCCAAGAAATGGTTGAGAAGGCAAAAAATTTTTCGCAATTCTGCTGCTCCAAACGCTTAACCAGAATGGCCTAGGGAAAAAATACACATACCGTTGTAATCGGGCGAGTTTCTACTTTCAGATGCAATAGGAATTTTTGGGTTAGGTCAATCCGTTCGCGAGATATGGGAGTTTGAAGCCAAGAAATGGTTGAGAAGGCAAAAAATTTTTCGCAATTCTGCTGCTTCAAACGCTTAACCAGAATGGCCTAGGGAAAAAATTCACATACCGTTGTAATCGTGCGAGTTTCTACTTTCAGATGCAACAGGAATTTTTGGGTTAGGTCAATCCGTTCGTGAGATATGGGAGTTTGAAGCTAAAAAATAGTTGAGAAGGCAAAAAATTTTTCGCAATTCTGCTGCTCCCAACGCTTAACCAGAATGGCCTAGGGAAAAAATACACGTACCGTTGTAATCGGGCGAGTTTCTACTTTCAGATGCAATAGGAATTTTTGGGTTAGGTCAATCCGTTCGCGAGATATGGGAGTTTGAAGCCAAGAAATGGTTGAGAAGGCAAAAAATTTTTCGCAATTCTGCTGCTCCAAACGCTTAACCAGAATGGCCTAGGGAAAAAATACGCATACCGTTGTAATCGGGCGAGTTTCTTCTTTCAGTTACAATAGGAATTTTTGGGTTAGGTCAATCCGTTCGCGAGATATGGGACTTTGAAGCTAAGAAATGGTTGACAAGACAATAAATTTTTCGCACTTCTGCTGCTCCAATCGCTTAACCAGAATGGCCTAGGGAAAAAATACACATACCGTTGTAATCGGGCGAGTTTCTACTGTCAGATGCAATAGGAATTTTTGGGTTAGATCAATCCGTACGCGAGATATGGTGGTTTGAAGCCAAGAAATGGTTGAGAAGGCAAAAAATTTTTCGCAATTCTGCTGCTTCAAACGCTTAACCAGAATGGCCTAGGGAAAAAATACGCAAACCTTTGTAATCGGGCGAGTTTCTACTTTCAGACACAACAGGAATTTTTGGGTTAGGTCAATCCGTTCGCGAGATATGGGAGTTTGAATCCAAGAAATGGTTGAGAAGGCAAAAAAATTTCGCAATTCTGCTGCTCCTAACGCTTAACCAGAATGGCTTAGGAAAAAAATACACATACCGTTGTAATCGGGCGAGTTTCTACTTTCAGATGCAATAGGAATTTTTGGGTTAGGTCAATCCGTTCGCGAGATATGGTGGTTTGAAGCCAAGAAATGGTTGAGAAGGCAAAATATTTTTCGCAATTCTGCTGCTCCAAACGTTTAACCAGAATGGCCCAGGCAAAAAATACACATACCGTTGTAATCGGGCGAGTTTCTACTTTCAGATGCAATAGGAATTTTTGGGTTAGGTCAATCCGTTCGCGAGATATGGTGGTTTGAAGCCAAGAAATGGTTGAGAAGGCAAAAAATTTTTCGCAATTCTGCTGCTCCAAACGCTTAACCAGAATGGACTAGGGAAAAAATACATATACCGTTGTAATCGGGCGAGTTTCTACTTTCAGACGCAGCAGGAATTTTTGGGTTTGGTCAATCCGTTCGCGAGATATGGGACTTTGAAGCTAAGAAATGGTTGAGAAGGCAACAAATTTTTCGCAATTCTGCTGCTCCAAACGCTTAACCAGATTGGGCTAGCAAAAAAATACACACACCTTTGTAATCGGGCGAGTTTCTACTTTCAGATGCAACAGGAATTTTTGGGTTAGGTCAATCCGTTCGCGAGATATGGGAGTTTGAAGCCGAGAAATGGGTGAGAAGGCAAAAAATTTTTCGCAATTCTGCTGCTCCAAACGCTTAACCAGAATGGCCTAGGGAAAAAATACACATACCGTTGTAATCGGGCGAGTTTCTACTTTCAGATGCAATAGGAATTTTTGGGTTAGGTCAATCCGTACGCGAGATATGGTGGTTTGAAGACAAGAAATGGTTGAGAAGGCAAACAATTTTTCGCACTTCTGCTGCCCCAAACGCTTAACCAGAATGGCCTAGGGAAAAAATACACTTACCGTTGTAATCGAGCGAGTTTCTACTTTCAGATGCAATAGGAATTTTTGGGTTAGGTCAATCCGTTCGCGAGATATGGGAGTTTGAAGCCAAGAAATGGTTGAGAAGGCAAAAAATTTTTCGCAATTCTGCTGCTTCAAACGCTTAACCAGAATGGCCTAGGGAAAAAATTCACATACCGTTGTAATCGTGCGAGTTTCTACTTTCAGATGCAACAGGAATTTTTGGGTTAGGTCAATCCGTTCGTGAGATATGGGAGTTTGAAGCTAAAAAATAGTTGAGAAGGCAACAAATTTTTCGCAATTCTGCTGCTCCCAACGCTTAACCAGAATGGCCTAGGGAAAAAATACACGTACCGTTGTAATCGGGCGAGTTTCTACTTTCAGATGCAATAGGAATTTTTGGGTTAGGTCAATCCGTTCGCGAGATATGGGAGTTTGAAGCCAAGAAATGGTTGAGAAGGCAAAAAATTTTTCGCAATTCTGCTGCTCCAAACGCTTAACCAGAATGGCCTAGGGAAAAAATACGCATACCGTTGTAATCGGGCGAGTTTCTTCTTTCAGTTACAATAGGAATTTTTGGGTTAGGTCAATCCGTTCGCGAGATATGGGACTTTGAAGCTAAGAAATGGTTGACAAGACAATAAATTTTTCGCACTTCTGCTGCTCCAATCGCTTAACCAGAATGGCCTAGGGAAAAAATTCACATACCGTTGTAATCGGGCGAGTTTCTACTGTCAGATGCAATAGGAATTTTTGGGTTAGATCAGTCCGTACGCGAGATATGGTGGTTTGAAGCCAAGAAATGGTTGAGAAGGCAAAAAATTTTTCGCAATTCTGCTGCTTCAAACGCTTAACCAGAATGGCCTAGGGAAAAAATACGCAAACCTTTGTAATCGGGCGAGTTTCTTCTTTCAGTTACAATAGGAATTTTTGGGTTAGGTCAATCCGTTCGTGAGATATGGGAGTTTGAAGCTAAAAAATAGTTGAGAAGGCAAAAAATTTTTCGCAATTCTGCTGCTCCCAACGCTTAACCAGAATGGCCTAGGGAAAAAATACACGTACCGTTGTAATCGGGCGAGTTTCTACTTTCAGATGCAATAGGAATTTTTGGGTTAGGTCAATCCGTTCGCGAGATATGGGAGTTTGAAGCCAAGAAATGGTTGAGAAGGCAAAAAATTTTTCGCAATTCTGCTGCTCCAAACGCTTAACCAGAATGGCCTAGGGAAAAAATACGCATACCGTTGTAATCGGGCGAGTTTCTTCTTTCAGTTACAATAGGAATTTTTGGGTTAGGTCAATCCGTTCGCGAGATATGGGACTTTGAAGCTAAGAAATGGTTGACAAGACAATAAATTTTTCGCACTTCTGCTGCTCCAATCGCTTAACCAGAATGGCCTAGGGAAAAAATACACATACCGTTGTAATCGGGCGAGTTTCTACTGTCAGATGCAATAGGAATTTTTGGGTTAGATCAATCCGTACGCGAGATATGGTGGTTTGAAGCCAAGAAATGGTTGACAAGACAATAAATTTTTCGCACTTCTGCTGCTCCAAACGCTTAACCAGAATGGCCTAGGGAAAAAATACGCATACCGTTGTAATCGGGCGAGTTTCTACTTTCAGATGCAACAGGAATTTTTGGGTTAAGTCAATCCGTTCGCGAGATATGGGAGTTTGAAGCCAAGAAATTGTTGAGAAGGCAAAAAATTTTTCGCAATTCTGCTGCTCCAAACGCTTAACCAGAATGGACTAGGGAAAAAATACATATACCGTTGTAATCGGGCGAGTTTCTACTTTCAGACGCAGCAGGAATTTTTGGGTTTGGTCAATCCGTCCGCGAGATATGGGACTTTGAAGCTAAGAAATGGTTGAGAAGGCAACAAATTTTTCGCAATTCTGCTGCTCCAAACGCTTAACCAGAATGGGCTAGCGAAAAAATACACACACCTTTGTAATCGGGCGAGTTTCTACTTTCAGATGCAATAGGAATTTTTGGGTTAGGTCAATCCGTTCGTGAGATATGGGAGTCTGAAGCCAAGAAATGGTTGAGAAGGCAAAAAATTTTTCGCAATTCTGCTGCTCCAAACGTTTAACCAGAATGGCCCAGGGAAAAAATACACATATCGTTGTAATCGGGCGAGTTTCTACTTTCAGATGCAATAGGAATTTTTGGGTTAGGTCAATCCGTTCGCGAGATATGGTGGTTTGAAGCCAAGAAATGGTTGATAAGGCAAAATATTTTTCGCAATTCTGCTGCCCCAAACGCTTAACCAGAATGGCCTAGGGAAAAAATACACTTACCGTTGTAATCGGGCGAGTTTCTACTTTCAGATGCAATAGGAATTTTTGGGTTAGGTCAATCCGTTCGTGAGATATGGGAGTCTGAAGCCAAGAAATGGTTGAGAAGGCAAAAAATTTTTCGCAATTCTGCTGCTCCAAACGCTTAACCAGAATGGCCTAGGGAAAAAATACACATACCGTTGTAATCGGCCGAGTTTCTACTTTCAGATGCAATAGGAATTTTTGGGTTAGGTCAATCCGTTCGCGAGATATGGGAGTTTGAAGCCAAGAAATGGTTGAGAAGGCAAAAAATTTTTCGCAATTCTGCTGCTCCAAACGCTTAACCAGAATGGCCTAGGGAAAAAATTCACATACCGTTGTAATCGGGCGAGTTTCTACTTTCAGATGCAAGAGGAATTTTTGGGTTATGTCAATCCGTTCGCGAGATATGGGAGTTTGAAGCTAAAAAATAGTTGAGAAGACAACAAATTTTTCGCAATTCTGCTGGTCCAAACGCTTAACCAGAATGGGCTAGGGAAAAAATACACACACCGTTGTAATCGGGCGAGTCTCTACTTTCAGATGCAATAGGAATTTTTGGGTTAGGTCAATCCGTTCGCGAGATATGGTGGTTTGAAGCCAAGAAATGGTTGAGAAGGCAAAATATTTTTCGCAATTCTGCTGCTCCAAACGTTTAACCAGAATGGCCCAGGGAAAAAATACACATATCGTTGTAATCGGGCGAGTTTCTACTTTCAGATGCAATAGGAATTTTTGGGTTAGGTCAATCCGTTCGCGAGATATGGGAGTTTGAAGCCAAGAAATGTTTGAGAAGGCAAAAAATGTTTCGCAATTCTGCTGCTCCAAACGCTTAACCAGAATGGCCTAGGGAAAAAATACACATACCGTTGTAATCGGGCGAGTTTCTACTTTCAGATGCAATAGGAATTTTTGGGTTAGGTCAATCCGTTCGCGAGATATGGTGGTTTGAAGCCAAGAAATGGTTGAGAAGGCAAAATATTTTTCGCAATTCTGCTGCCCCAAACGCTTCACCAGAATGGCCTAGGGAAAAAATACACTTACCGTTGAAATCGGGCGAGTTTCTACTTTCAGATGCAATAGGAATTTTTGGGTTAGGTCAATCCGTTCGCGAGATATGGGAGTTTGAAGCCAAGAAATGGTTGAGAAGGCAAAAAATTTTTCGCAATTCTGCCGCTCCTAAGGCTTAACCAGAATGGTCTAGGGAAAAACCACGCATACCGTTGTAATCGGGCGAGTTTCTACTTTCAGGTGCAATAGGAATTTTTGGGTGAGGTCAATCCGTTCGCGAGATATGGGAGTTTGAAGCCAAGAAATGGTTGAGAAGGCAAAAAATTTTTCGCAATTCTGCTGCTCCAAACGCTTAACCAGAATGGCCTAGGGAAAAAATTCACATACCGTTGTAATCGGGCGAGTTTCTACTTTCAGATGCAACAGGAATTTTTGGGTTATGTCAATCCGTTCGCGAGATATGGGAGTTTGAAGCTAATAAATAGTTGAGAAGACAACAAATTTTTCGCAATTCTGCTGGTCCAAACGCTTAACCAGAATGGGCTAGGGAAAAAATACACACACCGTTGTAATCGGGCGAGCCTCTACTTTCAGATGCAATAGGAATTTTTGGGTTAGGTCAATCCGTTCGCGAGATATGGTGGTTTGAAGCCAAGAAATGGTTGAGAAGGCAAAATATTTTTCGCAATTCTGCTGCTCCAAACGTTTAACCAGAATGGCCCAGGGAAAAAATACACATATCGTTGTAATCGGGCGAGTTTCTACTTTCAGATGCAATAGGAATTTTTGGGTTAGGTCAATCCGTTCGCGAGATATGGGAGTTTGAAGCCAAGAAATGTTTGAGAAGGCAAAAAATGTTTCGCAATTCTGCTGCTCCAAACGCTTAACCAGAATGGCCTAGGGAAAAAATACACATACCGTTGTAATCGGGCGAGTTTCTACTTTCAGATGCAATAGGAATTTTTGGGTTAGGTCAATCCGTTCGCGAGATATGGTGGTTTGAAGCCAAGAAATGGTTGAGAAGGCAAAATATTTTTCGCAATTCTGCTGCCCCAAACGCTTAACCAGAATGGCCTAGGGAAAAAATACACTTACCGTTGAAATCGGGCGAGTTTCTACTTTCAGATGCAATAGGAATTTTTGGGTTAGGTCAATCCGTTCGTGAGATATGGGAGTCTGAAGCCAAGAAATGGTTGAGAAGGCAAAAAATTTTTCGCAATTCTGCTGCTCCCAACGCTTAACCAGAATGGCCTAGGGAAAAAATACGCATACCGTTGTAATCGGGCGAGTTTCTACTTTCAGATGCAACAGGAATTTTTGGGTTAAGTCAATCCGTTCGCGAGATATGGGAGTTTGAAGCCAAGAAATTGTTGAGAAGGCAAAAAATTTTTCGCAATTCTGCTGCTCCAAACGCTTAACCAGAATGGACTAGGGAAAAAATACATATACCGTTGTAATCGGGCGAGTTTCTACTTTCAGACGCAGCAGGAATTTTTGGGTTTGGTCAATCCGTCCGCGAGATATGGGACTTTGAAGCTAAGAAATGGTTGAGAAGGCAACAAATTTTTCGCAATTCTGCTGCTCCAAACGCTTAACCAGAATGGGCTAGCGAAAAAATACACACACCTTTGTAATCGGGCGAGTTTCTACTTTCAGATGCAATAGGAATTTTTGGGTTAGGTCAATCCGTTCGTGAGATATGGGAGTCTGAAGCCAAGAAATGGTTGAGAAGGCAAAAAATTTTTCGCAATTCTGCTGCTCCAAACGTTTAACCAGAATGGCCCAGGGAAAAAATACACATATCGTTGTAATCGGGCGAGTTTCTACTTTCAGATGCAATAGGAATTTTTGGGTTAGGTCAATCCGTTCGCGAGATATGGTGGTTTGAAGCCAAGAAATGGTTGATAAGGCAAAATATTTTTCGCAATTCTGCTGCCCCAAACGCTTAACCAGAATGGCCTAGGGAAAAAATACACTTACCGTTGTAATCGGGCGAGTTTCTACTTTCAGATGCAATAGGAATTTTTGGGTTAGGTCAATCCGTTCGTGAGATATGGGAGTCTGAAGCCAAGAAATGGTTGAGAAGGCAAAAAATTTTTCGCAATTCTGCTGCTCCAAACGCTTAACCAGAATGGCCTAGGGAAAAAATACACATACCGTTGTAATCGGCCGAGTTTCTACTTTCAGATGCAATAGGAATTTTTGGGTTAGGTCAATCCGTTCGCGAGATATGGGAGTTTGAAGCCAAGAAATGGTTGAGAAGGCAAAAAATTTTTCGCAATTCTGCTGCTCCAAACGCTTAACCAGAATGGCCTAGGGAAAAAATTCACATACCGTTGTAATCGGGCGAGTTTCTACTTTCAGATGCAAGAGGAATTTTTGGGTTATGTCAATCCGTTCGCGAGATATGGGAGTTTGAAGCTAAAAAATAGTTGAGAAGACAACAAATTTTTCGCAATTCTGCTGGTCCAAACGCTTAACCAGAATGGGCTAGGGAAAAAATACACACACCGTTGTAATCGGGCGAGTCTCTACTTTCAGATGCAATAGGAATTTTTGGGTTAGGTCAATCCGTTCGCGAGATATGGTGGTTTGAAGCCAAGAAATGGTTGAGAAGGCAAAATATTTTTCGCAATTCTGCTGCTCCAAACGTTTAACCAGAATGGCCCAGGGAAAAAATACACATATCGTTGTAATCGGGCGAGTTTCTACTTTCAGATGCAATAGGAATTTTTGGGTTAGGTCAATCCGTTCGCGAGATATGGGAGTTTGAAGCCAAGAAATGTTTGAGAAGGCAAAAAATGTTTCGCAATTCTGCTGCTCCAAACGCTTAACCAGAATGGCCTAGGGAAAAAATACACATACCGTTGTAATCGGGCGAGTTTCTACTTTCAGATGCAATAGGAATTTTTGGGTTAGGTCAATCCGTTCGCGAGATATGGTGGTTTGAAGCCAAGAAATGGTTGAGAAGGCAAAATATTTTTCGCAATTCTGCTGCCCCAAACGCTTCACCAGAATTGCCTAGGGAAAAAATACACTTACCGTTGAAATCGGGCGAGTTTCTACTTTCAGATGCAATAGGAATTTTTGGGTTAGGTCAATCCGTTCGCGAGATATGGGAGTTTGAAGCCAAGAAATGGTTGAGAAGGCAAAAAATTTTTCGCAATTCTGCCGCTCCTAAGGCTTAACCAGAATGGTCTAGGGAAAAACCACGCATACCGTTGTAATCGGGCGAGTTTCTACTTTCAGGTGCAATAGGAAGTTTTGGGTGAGGTCAATCCGTTCGCGAGATATGGGAGTTTGAAGCCAAGAAATGGTTGAGAAGGCAAAAAATTTTTCGCAATTCTGCTGCTCCAAACGCTTAACCAGAATGGCCTAGGGAAAAAATTCACATACCGTTGTAATCGGGCGAGTTTCTACTTTCAGATGCAACAGGAATTTTTGGGTTATGTCAATCCGTTCGCGAGATATGGGAGTTTGAAGCTAATAAATAGTTGAGAAGACAACAAATTTTTCGCAATTCTGCTGGTCCAAACGCTTAACCAGAATGGGCTAGGGAAAAAATACACACACCGTTGTAATCGGGCGAGCCTCTACTTTCAGATGCAATAGGAATTTTTGGGTTAGGTCAATCCGTTCGCGAGATATGGTGGTTTGAAGCCAAGAAATGGTTGAGAAGGCAAAATATTTTTCGCAATTCTGCTGCTCCAAACGTTTAACCAGAATGGCCCAGGGAAAAAATACACATATCGTTGTAATCGGGCGAGTTTCTACTTTCAGATGCAATAGGAGTTTTTGGGTTAGGTCAATCCGTTCGCGAGATATGGGAGTTTGAATCCAAGAAATGTTTGAGAAGGCAAAAAATGTTTCGCAATTCTGCTGCTCCAAACGCTTAACCAGAATGGCCTAGGGAAAAAATACACATACCGTTGTAATCGGGCGAGTTTCTACTTTCAGATGCAATAGGAATTTTTGGGTTAGGTCAATCCGTTCGCGAGATATGGTGGTTTGAAGCCAAGAAATGGTTGAGAAGGCAAAATATTTTTCGCAATTCTGCTGCCCCAAACGCTTAACCAGAATGGCCTAGGGAAAAAATACACTTACCGTTGAAATCGGGCGAGTTTCTACTTTCAGATGCAATAGGAATTTTTGGGTTAGGTCAATCCGTTCGTGAGATATGGGAGTCTGAAGCCAAGAAATGGTTGAGAAGGCAAAAAATTTTTCGCAATTCTGCTGCTCCCAACGCTTAACCAGAATGGCCTAGGGAAAAAATACACATACCGTTGTAATCGGGCGAGTTTCTACTTTCAGATGCAATAGGAATTTTTGGGTTAGGTCAATCCGTTCGCGAGATATGGGAGTTTGAAGCCAAGAAATGGTTGAGAAGGCAAAAAATTTTTCGCAATTCTGCTGCTCCAAACGCCTAACCAGAATGGCCTAGGGAAAAAATTCGCATACCGTTGTAATCGGGCGAGTTTCTACTTTCAGATGCAACAGGAATTTTTGGGTTAGGTCAATCCGTTCGCGAGATATGGGAGTTTGAAGCTAAAAAATAGTTGAGAAGACAACAAATTTTTCGCACTTCTGCTGCACCAAACGCTTAACCAGAAAGGCCACGGGAAAAAATACACATACCGTTGTAATCGGGCGAGTTTCTACTTTCAGACGCAATAGGAATTTTTGGGTTAGGTCAATCCGTTCGCGAGATATGGTGGTTTGAAGCCAAGAAATGGTTGAGAAGGCAAAATATATTTCGCAATTCTGCTGCTCCAAACGTTTAACCAGAATGGCCCAGGGAAAAAATACACATACCGTTGTAATCGGGCGAGTTTCTACTTTCAGATGCAACAGGAATTTTTGGGTTAGGTCAATCCGTTCGCGAGATATGGGTGTTTGAAGCTAAAAAATAGTTGAGAAGACAACAAATTTTTCGCACTTCTGCTGCACCAAACGCTTAACCAGAAAGGCCTAGGGAAAAAATACACATACCGTTGTAATCGGGCGAGTTTCTACTTTCAGACGCAACAGGAATTTTTGGGTTAGGTCAATCCGTTCGAGAGATATGGGAGTTTGCAGCCAAGAAATGGTTGAGAAGGCAAAAAATTTTTCGCAATTCTGCTGCTCCCAACGCTTAACCAGAATGGCCTAGGGAAAAAATACACATACCGTTGTAATCGGGCGAGTTTCTACTTTCAGATGCAATAGGAATTTTTGGGTTAGGTCAATCCGTTCGCGAGATATGGGAGTTTGAAGCCAAGAAATGGTTGAGAAGGCAAAAAATTTTTCGCAATTCTGCTGCTCCAAACGCCTAACCAGAATGGCCTAGGGAAAAAATTCGCATACCGTTGTAATCGGGCGAGTTTCTACTTTCAGATGCAACAGGAATTTTTGGGTTAGGTCAATCCGTTCGCGAGATATGGGAGTTTGAAGCTAAAAAATAGTTGAGAAGACAACAAATTTTTCGCACTTCTGCTGCACCAAACGCTTAACCAGAAAGGCCACGGGAAAAAATACACATACCGTTGTAATCGGGCGAGTTTCTACTTTCAGACGCAATAGGAATTTTTGGGTTAGGTCAATCCGTTCGCGAGATATGGTGGTTTGAAGCCAAGAAATGGTTGAGAAGGCAAAATATATTTCGCAATTCTGCTGCTCCAAACGTTTAACCAGAATGGCCCAGGGAAAAAATACACATACCGTTGTAATCGGGCGAGTTTCTACTTTCAGATGCAACAGGAATTTTTGGGTTAGGTCAATCCGTTCGCGAGATATGGGTGTTTGAAGCTAAAAAATAGTTGAGAAGACAACAAATTTTTCGCACTTCTGCTGCACCAAACGCTTAACCAGAAAGGCCTAGGGAAAAAATACACATACCGTTGTAATCGGGCGAGTTTCTACTTTCAGACGCAACAGGAATTTTTGGGTTAGGTCAATCCGTTCGAGAGATATGGGAGTTTGCAGCCAAGAAATGGTTGAGAAGGCAAAAAATTTTTCGCAATTCTGCTGCTCCAAACGCTTAACCAGAATGGAGTAGGGAAAAAATACACGTACCGCTGTAAACGGGCGAGTTTCTACTTTCAGATGCAATAGGAATTTTTGGGTTAGGTCAATCCGTTCGCGAGATATGGGAGTTTGAAGCCAAGAAATGGTTGAGAAGGCAAAAAATTTTTCGCAATTCTGCTGGTCCAAACGCTTAACCAGAATGGGCTAGGGAAAAAATACACACACCGTTGTAATCGGGCGAGTCTCTACTTTCAGATGCAATAGGAATTTTTGGGTTAGGTCAATCAGTTCGCGAGATATGGGGGTTTGAAGCCAAGAAATGGTTGAGAAGCCAAAATATTTTTCGCAATTCTGCTGCTCCAAACGTTTAACCAGAATGGCCCAGGGAAAAAATACACATATCGTTGTAATCGGGCGAGTTTCTACTTTCAGATGCAATAGGAATTTTTGGGTTAGGTCAATCCGTTCGCGAGATATGGGAGTTTGAAGCCAAGAAATGTTTGAGAAGGCAAAAAATGTTTCGCAATTCTGCTGCTCCAAACGCTTAACCAGAATGGCCTAGGGAAAAAATACACATACCGTTGTAATCGGGCGAGTTTCTACTTTCAGATGCAATAGGAATTTTTGGGTTAGGTCAATCCGTTCGCGAGATATGGTGGTTTGAAGCCAAGAAATGGTTGAGAAGGCAAAATATTTTTCGCAATTCTGCTGCTCCAAACGTTTAACCAGAATGGCCCAGGGAAAAAATACACATACCGTTGTAATCGGGCGAGTTTCTACTTTCAGATGCAACAGGAATTTTTGGGTTAGGTCAAGCCGTTCGCGAGATATGGGAGTTTGAAGCTAAAAAATAGTTGAGAAGACAACAAATTTTTCGCACTTCTGCTGCACCAAACGCTTAACCAGAATGGCCTAGGGAAAAAATACACATACCGTTGTAATCGGGAGAGTTTCTACTTTCAGATGCAATAGGAATTTTTGGGTTAGGTCAATCCGTTCGCGAGATATGGTGGTTTGAAGCCAAGAAATGATTGAGAAGGCAAAATATTTTTCGCAATTCTGCTACTCCAAACGTTTAACCAGAATGGCCCAGGGAAAAAATACACATACCGTTGTAATCGGGCGAGTTTCTACTTTCAGATGCAACAGGAATTTTTGGGTTAGGTCAATCAGTTCGCGAGATATGGGAGTTTGAAGCCAAGAAAAGGTTGAGAAGACAAAAAATTTTTCGCAATTCTGCTGCTCCTAACGCTTAACCAGAATGGTCTAGGGAGAAACCACGCATACCGTTGTAATCGGGCGAGTTTCTACTTTCAGACACAACAGGAATTTTTGGGTTAGGTCAATCCGTTCGCGAGATATGGGAGTTTGAATCCAAGAAATGGTTGAGAAGGCAAAAAAATTTCGCAATTCTGCTGCTCCTAACGCTTAACCAGAATGGTCTAGGGAAAAACCACGCATACCGTTGTAATCGGGCGAGTTTCTACTTTCAGACGCAACAGGAATTTTTGGGTTAGGTCAATCGGTTCGAGAGATATGGGAGTTTAAAGCCAAGAAATGGTTGAGAAGGCAAAAAATTTTTCGCAATTCTGCTGCTCCAAACGCTTAACCAGAATGGAGTAGGGAAAAAATACACGTACCGCTGTAATCGGGCGAGTTTCTACTTTCAGATGCAATAGGAATTTTTGGGTTAGGTCAATCCGTTCGCGAGATATGGGAGTTTGAAGCCAATAAATGGTTGAGAAGGCAAAAAATTTTTCGCAATTCTGCTGGTCCAAACGCTTAACCAGAATGGGCTAGGGAAAAAATGCACACACCGTTGTAATCCGGCGAGTCTCTACTTTCAGATGCAATAGGAATTTTTGGGTTATGTCAATCCGTTCGCGAGATATGGGTGTTTGAAGCCAAGAAATGTTTGAGAAGGCAAAAAATGTTTCGCAATTCTGCTGCTCCAAACGATTAACCAGAATGGGCTAGGGAAAAAATACACACACCCTTGTAATCGGTCGAGTCTCTACTTTCAGATGCAATAGGAATTTTTGGGTTAGGTCAATCCGTTCGCGAGATATGGTGGTTTGAAGCCAAGAAATGGTTGAGAAGGCAAAATATTTTTCGCAATTCTGCTGCTCCAAACGTTTAACCAGAATGGCGCAGGGAAAAAATACACATATCGTTGTAATCGGGCGAGTTTCTACTTTCAGATGCAATAGGAATTTTTGGGATAAGTCAATCCGTTCGCGAGATATGGGAGTTTGAAGCCAAGAAATGTTTGAGAAGGCAAAAAATGTTTCGCAATTCTGCTGCTCCAAACGCTTAACCAGAATGGCCTAGGGAAAAACCACGCATACCGTTGTAATCGGGCGAGTTTCTACTTTCAGATGCAACAGGAATTTTTGGGTTAGGTCAATCCGTTCGCGAGATATGGGAGTTTGAAGCCAAGAAATGGTTGAGAAGGCAAAAAATTTTTCGCAATTCTGCTGCTCCTAGCGCTTAACCAGAATGGTCTAGGGAAAAACCACGCATACCGTTGTAATCGGGCGAGTTTCTACTTTCAGACACAACAGGAATTTTTGGGTTAGGTCAATCCGTTCGCGAGATATGGGAGTTTGAATCCAAGAAATGGTTGAGAAGGCAAAAAAATTTCGCAATTCTGCTGCTCCTAACGCTTAAACAGAATGGTCTAGGGAAAAACCACGCATACCGTTGTAATCGGGCGAGTTTCTACTTTCAGACGCAACAGGAATTTTTGGGTTAGGTCAATCCGTTCGAGAGATATGGGAGTTTAAAGCCAAGAAATGGTTGAGAAGGCAAAAAATTTTTCGCAATTCTGCTGCACCAAACGCTTAACCAGAATGAGTAGGGAAAAAATACACGTACCGCTGTAATCGGGCGAGTTTCTACTTTCAGATGCAACAGGAATTTTTGGGTTAGGTCAATCCGTTCGCGAGATATGGGAGTTTGAAGCCAAGAAATGGTTGAGAAGGCAAAAAATTTTTCGCAATTCTGCTGCTCCTAGCGCTTAACCAGAATGGTCTAGGGAAAAACCACGCATACCGTTGTAATCGGGCGAGTTTCTACTTTCAGACACAACAGGAATTTTTGGGCTAGGTCAATCCGTTCGCGAGATATGGGAGTTTGAATCCAAGAAATGGTTGAGAAGGCAAAAAAATTTCGCAATTCTGCTGCTCCTAACGCTTAAACAGAATGGTCTAGGGAAAAACCACGCATACCGTTGTAATCGGGCGAGTGTCTACTTTCAGATGCAACAGTAATTTTTGGGTTAGGTCAATCCGTTCGCGAGATATGGGAGTTTGAAGCCAAGAAATGGTTGAGAAGGCAAAAAATTTTTCGCAATTCTGCTGCTCCTAACGCTTAACCAGAATGGTCTAGGGAAAAACCACGCATACCGTTGTAATCGGGCGAGTTTCTACTTTCAGACGCAACAGGAATTTTTGGGTTATGTCAATCCGTTCGAGAGATATGGGAGTTTAAAGCCAAGAAATGGTTGAGAAGGCAAAAAATTTTTCGCAATTCTGCTGCTCCAACCGCTTAACCAGAATGGAGTAGGGAAAAAATACACGTACCGCTGTAATCGGGCGAGTTTCTACTTTCAGATGCAATAGGAATTTTTGGGTTAGGTCAATCCGTTCGCGAGATATGGTGGTTTGAAGCCAAGAAATGGTTGAGAAGGGAAAATATTTTTCGCAATTCTGCTGCTCCAAATGTTTAACCAGAATGGCCCAGGGAAAAAATACACATACCGTTGTAATCGGGCGAGTTTCTACTTTCAGATGCAACAGGAATTTTTGGGTTAGGTCAATCCGTTCGCGAGATATGGGAGTTTGAAGCCAAGAAATGGTTGAGAAGGCAAAAAATTTTTCGCAATTCTGCTGGTCCAAACGCTTAACCAGAATGGGCTAGGGAAAAAATACACACACCGTTGTAATCGGGCGAGTCTCTACTTTCAGATGCAATAGGAATTTTTGGGTTAGGTCAATCCGTTCGCGAGATATGGTGGTTTGAAGCCAAGAAATGGTTGAGAAGGCAAAATATTTTTCGCAATTCTGCTGCTCCAAACGTTTAACCAGAATGGCCCAGGGAAAAAATACACATACCGTTGTAATCGGGCGAGTTTCTACTTTCAGATGCAACAGGAATTTTTGGGTTAGGTCAATCCGTTCGCGAGATATGGGAGTTTGAATCCAAGAAATGGTTGAGAAGGCAAAAAAATTTCGCAATTCTGCTGCTCCTAACGCTTAACCAGAATGGTCTAGGGAAAAACCACGCATACCGTTGTAATCGGGCGAGTTTCTACTTTCAGACGCAACAGGAATTTTTGGGTTAGGTCAATCCGTTCGAGAGATATGGGAGTTTAAAGCCAAGAAATGGTTGAGAAGGCAAAAAATTTTTCGCAATTCTGCTGCTCCAAACGCTTAACCAGAATGGAGTAGGGAAAAAATACACGTACCGCTGTAATCGGGCGAGTTTCTACTTTCAGATGCAATAGGAATTTTTGGGTTAGGTCAATCCGTTCGCGAGATATGGGAGTTTGAAGCTAAAAAATAGTTGAAAAGACAACAAATTTTTCGCACTTCTGCTGCACCAAACGCTTAACCAGAATGGACTAGGGAAAAAATACACATACCGTTGTAATCGGGCGAGTCTCTACTTTCAGATGCAATAGGAATTTTTGGGTTATGTCAATCCGTTCGCGAGATATGGTGGTTTGAAGCCAAGAAATGGTTGAGAAGGCAAAATATTTTTCGCAATTCTGCTGCTCCAAACGTTTAACCAGAATGGCCCAGGGAAAAAATACACATACCGTTGTAATCGGACGAGTTTCTACTTTCAGATGCAATAGGAATTTTTGGGTTAGGTCAATCCGTTCGCGAGATATGGTGGTTTGAAGCCAAGAAATGGTTGAGAAGGCAAAAAATGTTTCGCAATTCTGCTGCTCCAAACGCTTAACCAGAATGGCCTAGGGAAAAAATACACATACCGTTGTAATCGGGCGAGTTTCTACTTTCAGATGCAATAGGAATTTTTGGGTTAGGTCAATCCGTTCGCGAGATATGGTGGTTTGAAGCCAAGAAATGGTTGAGAAGGCAAAATATTTTTCGCAATTCTGCTGCTCCAAACGTTTAACCAGAATGGCGCAGGGAAAAAATACACATATCGTTGTAATCGGGCGAGTTTCTACTTTCAGATGCAATAGGAATTTTTGGGATAGGTCAATCCGTTCGCGAGATATGGGAGTTTGAAGCCAAGAAATGTTTGAGAAGGCAAAAAATGTTTCGCAATTCTGCTGCTCCAAACGCTTAACCAGAATGGCCTAGGGAAAAACCACGCATACCGTTGTAATCGGGCGAGTTTCTACTTTCAGATGCAACAGGAATTTTTGGGTTAGGTCAATCCGTTCGCGAGATATGGGAGTTTGAAGCCAAGAAATGGTTGAGAAGGCAAAAAATTTTTCGCAATTCTGCTGCTCCTAACGCTTAACCAGAATGGTCTAGGGAAAAACCACGCATACCGTTGTAATCGGGCGAGTTTCTACTTTCAGACACAACAGGAATTTTTGGGTTAGGTCAATCCGTTCGCGAGATATGGGAGTTTGAATCCAAGAAATGGTTGAGAAGGCAAAAAAATTTCGCAATTCTGCTGCTCCTAACGCTTAAACAGAATGGTCTAGGGAAAAACCACGCATACCGTTGTAATCGGGCGAGTTTCTACTTTCAGACGCAACAGGAATTTTTGGGTTAGGTCAATCCGTTCGAGAGATATGGGAGTTTAAAGCCAAGAAATGGTTGAGAAGGCCAAAAATTTTTCGCAATTCTGCTGCTCCAAACGCTTAACCAGAATGGAGTAGGGAAAAAATACACGTACCGCTGTAATCGGGCGAGTTTCTACTTTCAGATGCAATAGGAATTTTTGGGTTAGGTCAATCCGTTCGCGAG
The DNA here is from genome assembly GCF_051014685.1 of Ptiloglossa arizonensis. Lineage (NCBI taxonomy): Eukaryota > Metazoa > Arthropoda > Insecta > Hymenoptera > Colletidae > Ptiloglossa > Ptiloglossa arizonensis. Next base: position 41,412 of record NW_027479748.1, read on the forward strand.
ATATGGGAGTTTGAAGCTAAAAAATAGTTGAGAAGACAACAAATTTTTCGCACTTCTGCTGCACCAAACGCTTAACCAGAATGGCCTAGGGAAAAAATACACATACCGTTGTAATCGGGCGAGTTTCTACTTTCAGATGCAATAGGAATTTTTGGGTTAGGTCAATCCGTTCGCGAGATATGGTGGTTTGAAGCCAAGAAATGGTTGAGAAGGGAAAATATTTGTCGCAATTCTGCTGCTCCAAACGTTTAACCAGAATGGCCCAGGGAAAAAATACACATACCGTTGTAATCGGGCGAGTTTCGACTTTCAGATGCAACAGGAATTTTTGGGTTAGGTCAATCCGTTCGCGAGATATGGGAGTTTGAAGCCAAGAAATGGTTGAGAAGGCAAAAAATTTTTCGCAATTCTGCTGGTCCAAACGCTTAACCAGAATGGGCTAGGGAAAAAATACACACACCGTTGTAATCGGGCGAGTCTCTACTTTCAGATGCAATAGGAATTTTTGGGTTATGTCAATCCGTTCGCGAGATATGGTGGTTTGAAGCCAAGAAATGGTTGAGAAGGCAAAATATTTTTCGCAATTCTGCTGCTCCAAACGTTTAACCAGAATGGCCCAGGGAAAAAATACACATATCGTTGTAATCGGGCGAGTTTCTACTTTCAGATGCAATAGGAATTTTTGGGTTAGGTCAATCCGTTCGCGAGATATGGGTGTTTGAATCCAAGAAATGTTTGAGAAGGCAAAAAATGTTTCGCAATTCTGCTGCTCCAAACGCTTAACCAGAATGGCCTAGGGAAAAAATACACATACCGTTGTAATCGGGCGAGTTTCTACTTTCAGATGCAATAGGAATTTTTGGGTTAGGTCAATCCGTTCGCGAGATATGGTGGTTTGAAGCCAAGAAATGGTTGAGAAGGCAAAATATTTTTCGCAATTCTGCTGCTCCAAACGTTTAACCAGAATGGCCCAGGGAAAAAATACACATACCGTTGTGAGCGGGCGAGTTTCTACTTTCAGATGCAACAGGAATTTTTGGGTTAGGTCAATCCGTTCGCGAGATATGGGAGTTTGAAGCCAAGAAATGGTTGAGAAGGCAAAAAATTTTTCGCAATTCTGCTGCTCCAAACGTTTAACCAGAATGGCCCAGGGAAAAAATACACATATGGTTGTAATCGGGCGAGTTTCTACTTTCAGATGCAATAGGAATTTTTGGGTTAGGTCAATCCGTTCGCGAGATATGGGTGTTTGTATCCAAGAAATGTTTGAGAAGGCAAAAAATGTTTCGCAATTCTGCTGCACCAAACGCTTAACCAGAATGGCCTAGGGAAAAAATACACATACCGTTGTAATCGGGCGAGTTTCTACTGTCAGATGCAATAGGAATTTTTGGGTTAGGTCAATCCGTTCGCGAGATATGGTGGTTTGAAGCCAAGAAATGGTTGAGAAGGCAAAATATTTTTCGCAATTCTGCTGCTCCAAACGTTTATCCAGAATGGCCCAGGGAAAAAATACACATACCGTTGTAATCGGGCGAGTTTCTACTTTCAGATGCAACAGGAATTTTTGGGTTAGGTCAATCCGTTCGCGAGATATGGGAGTTTGAAGCCAAGAAATGGTTGAGAAGGCAAAAAATTTTTCGCAATTCTGCTGCTCCTAAAGCTAAACCAGAATGGTCTAGGGAAAAAACACGCATACCGTTGTAATCGGGCCAGTTTCTACTTTCAGACACAACAGGAATTTTTGGGTTAGGTCAATCCGTTCGCGAGATATGGGAGTTTGAATCCAAGAAATGGTTGAGAAGGCAAAAAAATTTCGCAATTCTGCTGCTCCTAACGCTTAACCAGAATGGTCTAGGGAAAAACCACGCATACCGTTGTAATCGGGCGAGTTTCTACTTTCAGACGCAACAGGAATTTTTGGGTTAGGTCAATCCGTTCGAGAGATATGGGAGTTTAAAGCCAAGAAATGGTTGAGAAGGCCAAAAATTTTTCGCAATTCTGCTGCTCCAAACGCTTAACCAGAATGGAGTAGGGAAAAAATACACGTACCGCTGTAATCGGGCGAGTTTCTACTTTCAGATGCAATAGGAATTTTTGGGTTAGGTCAATCCGTTCGCGAGATATGGGAGTTTGAAGCTAAAAAATAGTTGAAAAGACAACAAATTTTTCGCACTTCTGCTGCACCAAACGCTTAACCAGAATGGACTAGGGAAAAAATACACATACCGTTGTAATCGGGCGAGTTTCTACTTTCAGATGCAACAGGAATTTTTGGGTTAGGTCAATCCGTTCGCGAGATATGGGAGTTTGAAGCCAAGAAATGGTTGAGAAGGCAAAAAATTTTTCGCAATTCTGCTGCTCCTAACGCTTAACCAGAATGGTCTAGGGAAAAACCACGCATACCGTTGTAATCGGGCGAGTTTCTACTTTCAGACGCAACAGGAATTTTTGGGTTAGGTCAATCCGTTCGAGAGATATGGGCGTTTGAAGCCAAGAAATGGTTGAGAAGGCAAAAAATTTTTCGCAATTCTGCTGCTCCAAACGCTTAACCAGAATGGAGTAGGGAAAAAATACACGTACCGCTGTAATCGGGCGAGTTTCTACTTTCAGATGCAATAGGAATTTTTGGGTTAGGTCAATCCGTTCGCGAGATATGGGAGTTTGAAGCCAAGAAATGGTTGAGAAGGCAAAACATTTTTCGCAATTCTGCTGCTCCAAACGCTTAACCAGAATGGCCTAGGGAAAAAATACACATACCGTTGTAATCGGGCCAGTTTCTACTTTCAGATGCAATAGGAATTTTTGGGTTAGGTCAATCCGTTCGCGAGATATGGGAGTTTGAAGACAAGAAATGGTTGAGAAGGCAGAAAATTGTTCGCAATTCTGCTGCTCCAAACGCTTAACCAGAATGTCCTAGGGAAAAAATACACATACCGTTGTAATCGGGCGAGTTTCTACTTTCAGATGCAATAGGAATTTTTGGGTTAGGTCAATCCGTTCGAGAGATATGGGAGTTTAAAGCCAAGAAATGGTTGAGAAGGCCAAAAATTTTTCGCAATTCTGCTGCTCCAAACGCTTAACCAGAATGGAGTAGGGAAAAAATACACGTACCGCTGTAATCGGGCGAGTTTCTACTTTCAGATGCAATAGGAATTTTTGGGTTAGGTCAATCCGTTCGCGAGATATGGGAGTTTGAAGCTAAAAAATAGTTGAGAAGGCAACAAATTTTTCGCACTTCTGCTGCACCAAACGCTTAACCAGAATGGCCTAGGGAAAAAATACACATACCGTTGTAATCGGGCGAGTTTCTACTTTCAGATGCAATAGGAATTTTTGGGTTAGGTCAATCCGTTCGCGAGATATGGTGGTTTGAAGCCAAGAAATGGTTGAGAAGGGAAAATATTTGTCGCAATTCTGCTGCTCCAAACGTTTAACCAGAATGGCCCAGGGAAAAAATACACATACCGTTGTAATCGGGCGAGTTTCGACTTTCAGATGCAACAGGAATTTTTGGGTTAGGTCAATCCGTTCGCGAGATATGGGAGTTTGAAGCCAAGAAATGGTTGAGAAGGCAAAAAATTTTTCGCAATTCTGCTGGTCCAAACGCTTAACCAGAATGGGCTAGGGAAAAAATACACACACCGTTGTAATCGGGCGAGTCTCTACTTTCAGATGCAATAGGAATTTTTGGGTTATGTCAATCCGTTCGCGAGATATGGTGGTTTGAAGCCAAGAAATGGTTGAGAAGGCAAAATATTTTTCGCAATTCTGCTGCTCCAAACGTTTAACCAGAATGGCCCAGGGAAAAAATACACATATCGTTGTAATCGGGCGAGTTTCTACTTTCAGATGCAATAGGAATTTTTGGGTTAGGTCAATCCGTTCGCGAGATATGGGTGTTTGAATCCAAGAAATGTTTGAGAAGGCAAAAAATGTTTCGCAATTCTGCTGCTCCAAACGCTTAACCAGAATGGCCTAGGGAAAAAATGCACATACCGTTGTAATCGGGCGAGTTTCTACTTTCAGATGCAATAGGAATTTTTGGGTTAGGTCAATCCGTTCGCGAGATATGGTGGTTTGAAGCCAAGAAATGCTTGAGAAGGCAAAATATTTTTCGCAATTCTGCTGCTCCAAACGTTTAACCAGAATGGCCCAGGGAAAAAATACACATACCGTTGTGAGCGGGCGAGTTTCTACTTTCAGATGCAACAGGAATTTTTGGGTTAGGTCAATCCGTTCGCGAGATATGGGAGTTTGAAGCCAAGAAATGGTTGAGAAGGCAAAAAATTTTTCGCAATTCTGCTGCTCCAAACGTTTAACCAGAATGGCCCAGGGAAAAAATACACATATGGTTGTAATCGGGCGAGTTTCTACTTTCAGATGCAATAGGAATTTTTGGGTTAGGTCAATCCGTTCGCGAGATATGGGTGTTTGTATCCAAGAAATGTTTGAGAAGGCAAAAAATGTTTCGCAATTCTGCTGCTCCAAACGCTTAACCAGAATGGCCTAGGGAAAAAATACACATACCGTTGTAATCGGGCGAGTTTCTACTTTCAGATGCAATAGGAATTTTTGGGTTAGGTCAATCCGTTCGCGAGATATGGTGGTTTGAAGCCAAGAAATGGTTGAGAAGGCAAAATATTTTTCGCAATTCTGCTGGTCCAAACGTTTAACCAGAATTGCCCAGGGAAAAAATACACATACCGTTGTAATCGGGCGAGTTTCTACTTTCAGATGCAACAGGAATTTTTGGGTTAGGTCAATCCGTTCGCGAGATATGGGAGTTTGAAGCCAAGAAATGGTTGAGAAGGCAAAAAATTTTTCGCAATTCTGCTGCTCCTAAAGCTAAACCAGAATGGTCTAGGGAAAAAACACGCATACCGTTGTAATCGGGCCAGTTTCTACTTTCAGACACAACAGGAATTTTTGGGTTAGGTCAATCCGTTCGCGAGATATGGGAGTTTGAATCCAAGAAATGGTTGAGAAGGCAAAAAAATTTCGCAATTCTGCTGCTCCTAACGCTTAACCAGAATGGTCTAGGGAAAAACCACGCATACCGTTGTAATCGGGCGAGTTTCTACTTTCAGACGCAACAGGAATTTTTGGGTTAGGTCAATCCGTTCGAGAGATATGGGAGTTTAAAGCCAAGAAATGGTTGAGAAGGCCAAAAATTTTTCGCAATTCTGCTGCTCCAAACGCTTAACCAGAATGGAGTAGGGAAAAAATACACGTACCGCTGTAATCGGGCGAGTTTCTACTTTCAGATGCAATAGGAATTTTTGGGTTAGGTCAATCCGTTCGCGAGATATGGGAGTTTGAAGCTAAAAAATAGTTGAAAAGACAACAAATTTTTCGCACTTCTGCTGCACCAAACGCTTAACCAGAATGGACTAGGGAAAAAATACACATACCGTTGTAATCGGGCGAGTTTCTACTTTCAGATGCAACAGGAATTTTTGGGTTAGGTCAATCCGTTCGCGAGATATGGGAGTTTGAAGCCAAGAAATGGTTGAGAAGGCAAAAAATTTTTCGCAATTCTGCTGCTCCTAACGCTTAACCAGAATGGTCTAGGGAAAAACCACGCATACCGTTGTAATCGGGCGAGTTTCTACTTTCAGACGCAACAGGAATTTTTGGGTTAGGTCAATCCGTTCGAGAGATATGGGCGTTTGAAGCCAAGAAATGGTTGAGAAGGCAAAAAATTTTTCGCAATTCTGCTGCTCCAAACGCTTAACCAGAATGGAGTAGGGAAAAAATACACGTACCGCTGTAATCGGGCGAGTTTCTACTTTCAGATGCAATAGGAATTTTTGGGTTAGGTCAATCCGTTCGCGAGATATGGGAGTTTGAAGCCAAGAAATGGTTGAGAAGGCAAAACATTTTTCGCAATTCTGCTGCTCCAAACGCTTAACCAGAATGGCCTAGGGAAAAAATACACATACCGTTGTAATCGGGCCAGTTTCTACTTTCAGATGCAATAGGAATTTTTGGGTTAGGTCAATCCGTTCGCGAGATATGGGAGTTTGAAGACAAGAAATGGTTGAGAAGGCAGAAAATTGTTCGCAATTCTGCTGCTCCAAACGCTTAACCAGAATGTCCTAGGGAAAAAATACACATACCGTTGTAATCGGGCGAGTTTCTACTTTCAGATGCAATAGGAATTTTTGGGTTAGGTCAATCCGTTCGAGAGATATGGGAGTTTAAAGCCAAGAAATGGTTGAGAAGGCCAAAAATTTTTCGCAATTCTGCTGCTCCAAACGCTTAACCAGAATGGAGTAGGGAAAAAATACACGTACCGCTGTAATCGGGCGAGTTTCTACTTTCAGATGCAATAGGAATTTTTGGGTTAGGTCAATCCGTTCGCGAGATATGGGAGTTTGAAGCTAAAAAATAGTTGAGAAGGCAACAAATTTTTCGCACTTCTGCTGCACCAAACGCTTAACCAGAATGGCCTAGGGAAAAAATACACATACCGTTGTAATCGGGCGAGTTTCTACTTTCAGATGCAATAGGAATTTTTGGGTTAGGTCAATCCGTTCGCGAGATATGGTGGTTTGAAGCCAAGAAATGGTTGAGAAGGGAAAATATTTGTCGCAATTCTGCTGCTCCAAACGTTTAACCAGAATGGCCCAGGGAAAAAATACACATACCGTTGTAATCGGGCGAGTTTCGACTTTCAGATGCAACAGGAATTTTTGGGTTAGGTCAATCCGTTCGCGAGATATGGGAGTTTGAAGCCAAGAAATGGTTGAGAAGGCAAAAAATTTTTCGCAATTCTGCTGGTCCAAACGCTTAACCAGAATGGGCTAGGGAAAAAATACACACACCGTTGTAATCGGGCGAGTCTCTACTTTCAGATGCAATAGGAATTTTTGGGTTATGTCAATCCGTTCGCGAGATATGGTGGTTTGAAGCCAAGAAATGGTTGAGAAGGCAAAATATTTTTCGCAATTCTGCTGCTCCAAACGTTTAACCAGAATGGCCCAGGGAAAAAATACACATATCGTTGTAATCGGGCGAGTTTCTACTTTCAGATGCAATAGGAATTTTTGGGTTAGGTCAATCCGTTCGCGAGATATGGGTGTTTGAATCCAAGAAATGTTTGAGAAGGCAAAAAATGTTTCGCAATTCTGCTGCTCCAAACGCTTAACCAGAATGGCCTAGGGAAAAAATGCACATACCGTTGTAATCGGGCGAGTTTCTACTTTCAGATGCAATAGGAATTTTTGGGTTAGGTCAATCCGTTCGCGAGATATGGTGGTTTGAAGCCAAGAAATGCTTGAGAAGGCAAAATATTTTTCGCAATTCTGCTGCTCCAAACGTTTAACCAGAATGGCCCAGGGAAAAAATACACATACCGTTGTGAGCGGGCGAGTTTCTACTTTCAGATGCAACAGGAATTTTTGGGTTAGGTCAATCCGTTCGCGAGATATGGGAGTTTGAAGCCAAGAAATGGTTGAGAAGGCAAAAAATTTTTCGCAATTCTGCTGCTCCAAACGTTTAACCAGAATGGCCCAGGGAAAAAATACACATATGGTTGTAATCGGGCGAGTTTCTACTTTCAGATGCAATAGGAATTTTTGGGTTAGGTCAATCCGTTCGCGAGATATGGGTGTTTGTATCCAAGAAATGTTTGAGAAGGCAAAAAATGTTTCGCAATTCTGCTGCTCCAAACGCTTAACCAGAATGGCCTAGGGAAAAAATACACATACCGTTGTAATCGGGCGAGTTTCTACTTTCAGATGCAATAGGAATTTTTGGGTTAGGTCAATCCGTTCGCGAGATATGGTGGTTTGAAGCCAAGAAATGGTTGAGAAGGCAAAATATTTTTCGCAATTCTGCTGGTCCAAACGTTTAACCAGAATGGCCCAGGGAAAAAATACACATACCGTTGTAATCGGGCGAGTTTCTACTTTCAGATGCAACAGGAATTTTTGGGTTAGGTCAATCCGTTCGCGAGATATGGGAGTTTGAAGCCAAGAAATGGTTGAGAAGGCAAAAAATTTTTCGCAATTCTGCTGCTCCTAAAGCTAAACCAGAATGGTCTAGGGAAAAAACACGCATACCGTTGTAATCGGGCCAGTTTCTACTTTCAGACACAACAGGAATTTTTGGGTTAGGTCAATCCGTTCGCGAGATATGGGAGTTTGAATCCAAGAAATGGTTGAGAAGGCAAAAAAATTTCGCAATTCTGCTGCTCCTAACGCTTAACCAGAATGGTCTAGGGAAAAACCACGCATACCGTTGTAATCGGGCGAGTTTCTACTTTCAGACGCAACAGGAATTTTTGGGTTAGGTCAATCCGTTCGAGAGATATGGGAGTTTAAAGCCAAGAAATGGTTGAGAAGGCCAAAAATTTTTCGCAATTCTGCTGCTCCAAACGCTTAACCAGAATGGAGTAGGGAAAAAATACACGTACCGCTGTAATCGGGCGAGTTTCTACTTTCAGATGCAATAGGAATTTTTGGGTTAGGTCAATCCGTTCGCGAGATATGGGAGTTTGAATCTAAAAAATAGTTGAAAAGACAACAAATTTTTCGCACTTCTGCTGCACCAAACGCTTAACCAGAATGGACTAGGGAAAAAATACACATACCGTTGTAATCGGGCGAGTTTCTACTTTCAGATGCAACAGGAATTTTTGGGTTAGGTCAATCCGTTCGCGAGATATGGGAGTTTGAAGCCAAGAAATGGTTGAGAAGGCAAAAAATTTTTCGCAATTCTGCTGCTCCTAACGCTTAACCAGAATGGTCTAGGGAAAAACCACGCATACCGTTGTAATCGGGCGAGTTTCTACTTTCAGACGCAACAGGAATTTTTGGGTTAGGTCAATCCGTTCGAGAGATATGGGCGTTTGAAGCCAAGAAATGGTTGAGAAGGCAAAAAATTTTTCGCAATTCTGCTGCTCCAAACGCTTAACCAGAATGGAGTAGGGAAAAAATACACGTACCGCTGTAATCGGGCGAGTTTCTACTTTCAGATGCAATAGGAATTTTTGGGTTAGGTCAATCCGTTCGCGAGATATGGGAGTTTGAAGCCAAGAAATGGTTGAGAAGGCAAAACATTTTTCGCAATTCTGCTGCTCCAAACGCTTAACCAGAATGGCCTAGGGAAAAAATACACATACCGTTGTAATCGGGCCAGTTTCTACTTTCAGATGCAATAGGAATTTTTGGGTTATGTCAATCCGTTCGCGAGATATGGTGGTTTGAAGCCAAGAAATGGTTGAGAAGGCAAAATATTTTTCGCAATTCTGCTGCTCCAAACGTTTAACCAGAATGGCCCAGGGAAAAAATACACATATCGTTGTAATCGGGCGAGTTTCTACTTTCAGATGCAATAGGAATTTTTGGGTTAGGTCAATCCGTTCGCGAGATATGGGTGTTTGAATCCAAGAAATGTTTGAGAAGGCAAAAAATGTTTCGCAATTCTGCTGCTCCAAACGCTTAACCAGAATGGCCTAGGGAAAAAATGCACATACCGTTGTAATCGGGCGAGTTTCTACTTTCAGATGCAATAGGAATTTTTGGGTTAGGTCCATCCGTTCGCGAGATATGGTGGTTTGAAGCCAAGAAATGGTTGAGAAGGCAAAATATTTTTCGCAATTCTGCTGCTCCAAACGTTTAACCAGAATGGCCCAGGGAAAAAATACACATACCGTTGTGAGCGGGCGAGTTTCTACTTTCAGATGCAACAGGAATTTTTGGGTTAGGTCAATCCGTTCGCGAGATATGGGAGTTTGAAGCCAAGAAATGGTTGAGAAGGCAAAAAATTTTTCGCAATTCTGCTGCTCCAAACGTTTAACCAGAATAGCCCAGGGAAAAAATACACATATGGTTGTAATCGGGCGAGTTTCTACTTTCAGATGCAATAGGAATTTTTGGGTTAGGTCAATCCGTTCGCGAGATATGGGTGTTTGTATCCAAGAAATGTTTGAGAAGGCAAAAAATGTTTCGCAATTCTGCTGCTCCAAACGCTTAACCAGAATGGCCTAGGGAAAAAATACACATACCGTTGTAATCGGGCGAGTTTCTACTTTCAGATGCAATAGGAATTTTTGGGTTAGGTCAATCCGTTCGCGAGATATGGTGGTTTGAAGCCAAGAAATGGTTGAGAAGGCAAAATATTTTTCGCAATTCTGCTGCTCCAAACGTTTAACCAGAATGGCCCAGGGAAAAAATACACATACCGTTGTAATCGGGCGAGTTTCTACTTTCAGATGCAACAGGAATTTTTGGGTTAGGTCAATCCGTTCGCGAGATATGGGAGTTTGAAGCCAAGAAATGGTTGAGAAGGCAAAAAATTTTTCGCAATTCTGCTGCTCCTAAAGCTAAACCAGAATGGTCTAGGGAAAAAACACGCATACCGTTGTAATCGGGCCAGTTTCTACTTTCAGACACAACAGGAATTTTTGGGTTAGGTCAATCCGTTCGCGAGATATGGGAGTTTGAATCCAAGAAATGGTTGAGAAGGCAAAAAAATTTCGCAATTCTGCTGCTCCTAACGCTTAACCAGAATGGTCTAGGGAAAAACCACGCATACCGTTGTAATCGGGCGAGTTTCTACTTTCAGACGCAACAGGAATTTTTGGGTTAGGTCAATCCGTTCGAGAGATATGGGAGTTTAAAGCCAAGAAATGGTTGAGAAGGCCAAAAATTTTTCGCAATTCTGCTGCTCCAAACGCTTAACCAGAATGGAGTAGGGAAAAAATACACGTACCGCTGTAATCGGGCGAGTTTCTACTTTCAGATGCAATAGGAATTTTTGGGTTAGGTCAATCCGTTCGCGAGATATGGGAGTTTGAAGCTAAAAAATAGTTGAAAAGACAACAAATTTTTCGCACTTCTGCTGCACCAAACGCTTAACCAGAATGGACTAGGGAAAAAATACACATACCGTTGTAATCGGGCGAGTTTCTACTTTCAGATGCAACAGGAATTTTTGGGTTAGGTCAATCCGTTCGCGAGATATGGGAGTTTGAAGCCAAGAAATGGTTGAGAAGGCAAAAAATTTTTCGCAATTCTGCTGCTCCTAACGCTTAACCAGAATGGTCTAGGGAAAAACCACGCATACCGTTGTAATCGGGCGAGTTTCTACTTTCAGACGCAACAGGAATTTTTGGGTTAGGTCAATCCGTTCGAGAGATATGGGCGTTTGAAGCCAAGAAATGGTTGAGAAGGCAAAAAATTTTTCGCAATTCTGCTGCTCCAAACGCTTAACCAGAATGGAGTAGGGAAAAAATACACGTACCGCTGTAATCGGGCGAGTTTCTACTTTCAGATGCAATAGGAATTTTTGGGTTAGGTCAATCCGTTCGCGAGATATGGGAGTTTGAAGCCAAGAAATGGTTGAGAAGGCAAAACATTTTTCGCAATTCTGCTGCTCCAAACGCTTAACCAGAATGGCCTAGGGAAAAAATACACATACCGTTGTAATCGGGCCAGTTTCTACTTTCAGATGCAATAGGAATTTTTGGGTTAGGTCAATCCGTTCGCGAGATATGGGAGTTTGAAGCCAAGAAATGGTTGAGAAGGCAGAAAATTGTTCGCAATTCTGCTGCTCCAAACGCTTAACCAGAATGTCCTAGGGAAAAAATACACATACCGTTGTAATCGGGCGAGTTTCTACTTTCAGATGCAATAGGAATTTTTGGGTTAGGTCAATCCGTTCGCGAGATATGGGCGTTTGAAGCCAAGAAATGTTTGAGAAGGCAAAAAATTTTTCGCAATTCTGCTGCTCCAAACGCTTAACCAGAATGGAGTAGGGAAAAAATACACGTACCGCTGTAATCGGGCGAGTTTCTACTTTCAGATGCAATAGGAATTTTTGGGTTAGGTCAATCCGTTCGCGAGATATGGGAGTTTGAAGCCAAGAAATGGTTGAGAAGGCAAAACATTTTTCGCAATTCTGCTGCTCCAAACGCTTAACCAGAATGGCCTAGGGAAAAAATACACATACCGTTGTAATCGGGCCAGTTTCTACTTTCAGATTCAATAGGAATATTTGGGTTAGGTCAATCCGTTCGCGAGATATGGGAGTTTGAAGCCAAGAAATGGTTGAGAAGGCAGAAAATTGTTCGCAATTCTGCTGCTCCAAACGCTTAACCAGAATGTCCTAGGGAAAAAATACACATACCGTTGTAATCGGGCGAGTTTCTACTTTCAGATGCAACAGGAATTTTTGGGTTAGGTCAATCCGTTCGCGAGATATGGGAGTTTGAAGCAAAAAAATAGTTGAGAATACAACAAATTATTCGCAATTTTCTGCTCCAAACGCTTAACCAGAATGGCCTAGGGAAAAAATACACATACCGTTGTAATCGGGCGAGTTTCTACTTTCAGATGCAATAGCAATTTTTGGGTTAGGTCAATCCGTTCGCGAGATATGGTGGTTTGAAGCCAAGAAATGGTTGAGAAGGGAAAATATTTTTCGCAATTCTGCTGCTCCAAACGTTTAACCAGAATGGCCCAGGGAAAAAATACACATACCGTTGTAATCGGGCGAGATTCTATTTTCAGATGCAACAGGAATTTTTGGGTTAGGTCAATCCGTTCGCGAGATATGGGAGTTTGAAGCCAAGAAATGGTTGAGAAAGCAAAAAATTTTTCGCAATTCTGCTGCTCCTAACGCTTAACCAGAATGGTCTAGGGAAAAACCACGCATACCGTTGTAATCGGGCGAGTTTCTACTTTCAGACGCAACAGGAATTTTTGGGTTAGGTCAATCCGTTCGAGAGATATGGGAGTTTGAAGCCAAGAAATGGTTGAGAAGGCAAAAAATTTTTCGCAATTCTGCTGCTCCAAACGCTTAACCAGAATGGAGTAGGGAAAAAATACACGTACCGCTGTAATCGGGCGAGCTTCTACTTTCAGATGCAATAGGAATTTTTGGGTTAGGTCAATCCGTTCGCGAGATATAGGGAGTTTGAAGCCAAGAAATGGTTGAGAAGGCAAAAAATTTGTCGCAATTCTGCTGCTCCAAACGCTTAACCAGAATGGGCTAGGGAAAAAATACACACACCGTTGTAATCGGGCGAGTTTCTACCTTCAGATGCAACAGGAATTTTTGGTTTAGGTCAATCCGTTCGCAAGATATGGGAGTTTGAAGCCAAGAAATGGTTGAGAAGGCAAAAAATTTTTCGCAATTCTGCTGCTCCAAACGCTTAACCAGAATGGCCTAGGGAAAAAATACACATACCGTTGTAATCGGGCGAGTTTCTACTTTCAGATGCAATAGGAATTTTTGGGTTAGGTCAATCCGTTCGCGAGATATGGGAGTTTGAAGCCAAGAAATGGTTGAGAAGGCCAAAAATTTTTCGCAATTCTGCTGCTCCAAACGCTTAACCAGAATGGAGTAGGGAAAAAATACACGTACCGCTGTAATCGGGCGAGTTTCTACTTTCAGATGCAATAGGAATTTTTGGGTTAGGTCAATCCGTTCGCGAGATATGGGAGTTTGAAGCTAAAAAATAGTTGAAAAGACAACAAATTTTTCGCACTTCTGCTGCACCAAACGCTTAACCAGAATGGACTAGGGAAAAAATACACATACCGTTGTAATCGGGCGAGTTTCTACTTTCAGATGCAACAGGAATTTTTGGGTTAGGTCAATCCGTTCGCGAGATATGGGAGTTTGAAGCCAAGAAATGGTTGAGAAGGCAAAAAATTTTTCGCAATTCTGCTGCTCCAAACGCTTAACCAGAATGGAGTAGGGAAAAAATACACGTACCGCTGTAATCGGGCGAGTTTCTACTTTCAGATGCAATAGGAATTTTTGGGTTAGGTCAATCCGTTCGCGAGATATGGGAGTTTGAAGCCAAGAAATGGTTGAGAAGGCAAAACATTTTTCGCAATTCTGCTGCTCCAAACGCTTAACCAGAATGGCCTAGGGAAAAAATACACATACCGTTGTAATCGGGCCAGTTTCTACTTTCAGATGCAATAGGAATTTTTGGGTTAGGTCAATCCGTTCGCGAGATATGGGAGTTTGAAGCCAAGAAATGGTTGAGAAGGCAGAAAATTGTTCGCAATTCTGCTGCTCCAAACGCTTAACCAGAATGTCCTAGGGAAAAAATACACATACCGTTGTAATCGGGCGAGTTTCTACTTTCAGATGCAATAGGAATTTTTGGGTTAGGTCAATCCGTTCGCGAGATATGGGCGTTTGAAGCCAAGAAATGTTTGAGAAGGCAAAAAATTTTTCGCAATTCTGCTGCTCCAAACGCTTAACCAGAATGGAGTAGGGAAAAAATACACGTACCGCTGTAATCGGGCGAGTTTCTACTTTCAGATGCAATAGGAATTTTTGGGTTAGGTCAATCCGTTCGCGAGATATGGGAGTTTGAAGCCAAGAAATGGTTGAGAAGGCAAAACATTTTTCGCAATTCTGCTGCTCCAAACGCTTAACCAGAATGGCCTAGGGAAAAAATACACATACCGTTGTAATCGGGCCAGTTTCTACTTTCAGATGCAATGGGAATATTTGGGTTAGGTCAATCCGTTCGCGAGATATGGGAGTTTGAAGCCAAGAAATGGTTGAGAAGGCAGAAAATTGTTCGCAATTCTGCTGCTCCAAACGCTTAACCAGAATGTCCTAGGGAAAAAATACACATACCGTTGTAATCGGGCGAGTTTCTACTTTCAGATGCAACAGGAATTTTTGGGTTAGGTCAATCCGTTCGCGAGATATGGGAGTTTGAAGCAAAAAAATAGTTGAGAATACAACAAATTATTCGCAATTTTCTGCTCCAAACGCTTAACCAGAATGGCCTAGGGAAAAAATACACATACCGTTGTAATCGGGCGAGTTTCTACTTTCAGATGCAATAGCAATTTTTGGGTTAGGTCAATCCGTTCGCGAGATATGGTGGTTTGAAGCCAAGAAATGGTTGAGAAGGGAAAATATTTTTCGCAATTCTGCTGCTCCAAACGTTTAACCAGAATGGCCCAGGGAAAAAATACACATACCGTTGTAATCGGGCGAGATTCTATTTTCAGATGCAACAGGAATTTTTGGGTTAGGTCAATCCGTTCGCGAGATATGGGAGTTTGAAGCCAAGAAATGGTTGAGAAAGCAAAAAATTTTTCGCAATTCTGCTGCTCCTAACGCTTAACCAGAATGGTCTAGGGAAAAACCACGCATACCGTTGTAATCGGGCGAGTTTCTACTTTCAGACGCAACAGGAATTTTTGGGTTAGGTCAATCCGTTCGAGAGATATGGGAGTTTGAAGCCAAGAAATGGTTGAGAAGGCAAAAAATTTTTCGCAATTCTGCTGCTCCAAACGCTTAACCAGAATGGAGTAGGGAAAAAATACACGTACCGCTGTAATCGGGCGAGCTTCTACTTTCAGATGCAATAGGAATTTTTGGGTTAGGTCAATCCGTTCGCGAGATATAGGGAGTTTGAAGCCAAGAAATGGTTGAGAAGGCAAAAAATTTGTCGCAATTCTGCTGCTCCAAACGCTTAACCAGAATGGGCTAGGGAAAAAATACACACACCGTTGTAATCGGGCGAGTTTCTACCTTCAGATGCAACAGGAATTTTTGGGTTAGGTCAATCCGTTCGCAAGATATGGGAGTTTGAAGCCAAGAAATGGTTGAGAAGGCAAAAAATTTTTCGCAATTCTGCTGCTCCAAACGCTTAACCAGAATGGAGTAGGGAAAAAATACACGTACCGCTGTAATCGGGCGAGCTTCTACTTTCAGATGCAATAGGAATTTTTGGGTTAGGTCAATCCGTTCGCGAGATATAGGGAGTTTGAAGCCAAGAAATGGTTGAGAAGGCAAAAAATTTGTCGCAATTCTGCTGCTCCAAACGCTTAACCAGAATGGGCTAGGGAAAAAATACACACACCGTTGTAATCGGGCGAGTTTCTACCTTCAGATGCAACAGGAATTTTTGGGTTAGGTCAATCCGTTCGCAAGATATGGGAGTTTGAAGCCAAGAAATGGTTGAGAAGGCAAAAAATTTTTCGCAATTCTGCTGCTCCAAACGCTTAACCAGAATGGCCTAGGGAAAAAATACACATACCGTTGTAATCGGGCGAGTTTCTACTTTCAGATGCAATAGGAATTTTTGGGTTAGGTCAATCCGTACGCGAGATATGGTGGTTTGAAGACAAGAAATGGTTGAGAAGGCAAAAAATTTTTCGCACTTCTGCTGCCCCAAACGCTTAACCAGAATGGCCTAGGGAAAAAATACACTTACCGTTGTAATCGGGAGAGTTTCTACTTTCAGATGCAATAGGAATTTTTGGGTTAGGTCAATCCGTTCGTGAGATATGGGAGTCTGAAGCCAAGAAATGGTTGAGAAGGCAAAAAATTTGTCGCAATTCTGCTGCTCCAAACGCTTAACCAGAATGGGCTAGGGAAAAAATACACACACCGTTGTAATCGGGCGAGTTTCTACCTTCAGATGCAACAGGAATTTTTGGGTTAGGTCAATCCGTTCGCAAGATATGGGAGTTTGAAGCCAAGAAATGGTTGAGAAGGCAAAAAATTTTTCGCAATTCTGCTGCTCCAAACGCTTAACCAGAATGGCCTAGGGAAAAAATACACATACCGTTGTAATCGGGCGAGTTTCTACTTTCAGATGCAATAGGAATTTTTGGGTTAGGTCAATCCGTTCGCGAGATATGGGAGTTTGAAGCCAAGAAATGGTTGAGAAGGCAACAAATTGTTCGCAATTCTGCTGCTCCAAACGCTTAACCAGAATGGGCTAGCGAAAAAATACACACACCTTTGTAATCGGGCGAGTTTCTACTTTCAGATGCAACAGGAATTTTTGGGTTAGGTCAATCCGTTCGCGAGATATGGGAGTTTGAAGCCGAGAAATGGGTGAGAAGGCAAAAAATTTTTCGCAATTCTGCTGCTCCAAACGCTTAACCAGAATGGCCTAGGGAAAAAATACACATACCGTTGTAATCGGGCGAGTTTCTACTTTCAGATGCAATAGGAATTTTTGGGTTAGGTCAATCCGTACGCGAGATATGGTGGTTTGAAGACAAGAAATGGTTGAGAAGGCAAAAAATTTTTCGCACTTCTGCTGCCCCAAACGCTTAACCAGAATGGCCTAGGGAAAAAATACACTTACCGTTGTAATCGGGCGAGTTTCTACTTTCAGATGCAATAGGAATTTTTGGGTTAGGTCAATCCGTTCGTGAGATATGGGAGTCTGAAGCCAAGAAATGGTTGAGAAGGCAAAAAATTTTTCGCAATTCTGCTGCTCCAAACGCTTAACCAGAATGGCCTAGGGAAAAAATACACATACCGTTGTAATCGGGCGAGTTTCTACTTTCAGATGCAATAGGAATTTTTGGGTTAGGTCAATCCGTTCGCGAGATATGGGAGTTTGAAGCCAAGAAATGGTTGAGAAGGCAAAAAATTTTTCGCAATTCTGCTGCTCCAAACGCTTAACCAGAATGGCCTAGGGAAAAAATACGCATACCGTTGTAATCGGGCGAGTTTCTTCTTTCAGTTACAATAGGAATTTTTGGGTTAGGTCAATCCGTTCGCGAGATATGGGTCTTTGAAGCTAAGAAATGGTTGACAAGACAATAAATTTTTCGCACTTCTGCTGCTCCAATCGCTTAACCAGAATGGCCTAGGGAAAAAATACACATACCGTTGTAATCGGGCGTGTTTCTACTGTCAGATGCAATAGGAATTTTTGGGTTAGATCAATCCGTACGCGAGATATGGTGGTTTGAAGCCAAGAAATGGTTGAGAAGGCAAAAAATTTTTCGCAATTCTGCTGCTTCAAACGCTTAACCAGAATGGCCTAGGGAAAAAATACGCATACCTTTGTAATCGGGCGAGTTTCTTCTTTCAGTTACAATAGGAATTTTTGGGTTAGGTCAATCCGTTCGCGAGATATGGGACTTTGAAGCTAAGAAATGGTTGACAAGACAATAAATTTTTCGCACTTCTGCTGCTCCAATCGCTTAACCAGAATGGCCTAGGGAAAAAATACGCATACCGTTGTAATCGGGCGAGTTTCTACTTTCAGATGCAACAGGAATTTTTGGGTTAGGTCAATCCGTTCGCGAGATATGGGAGTTTGAAGCCAAGAAATTGTTGAGAAGGCAAAAAATTTTTCGCAATTCTGCAGCTCCAAACGCTTAACCAGAATGGACTAGGGAAAAAATACATACACTGTTGTAATCGGGCGAGTTTCTACTTTCAGACGCAGCAGGAATTTCTGGGTTTGGTCAATCCGTCCGCGAGATATGGGAGTCTGAAGCCAAGAAATGGTTGAGAAGGCAAAAAATTTTTCGCAATTCTGCTGCTCCAAACGTTTAACCAGAATGGCCCAGGGAAAAAATACACATATCGTTGTAATCGGGCGAGTTTCTACTTTCAGATGCAATAGGAATTTTTGGGTTAGGTCAATCCGTTCGCGAGATATGGGAGTTTGAAGCCAAGAAATGTTTGAGAAGGCAAAAAATGTTTCGCAATTCTGCTGCTCCAAACGCTTAACCAGAATGGCCTGGGGAAAAAATACACATACCGTTGTAATCGGGCGAGTTTCTACTTTCAGATGCAATAGAAATTTTTGGGTTAGGTCAATCCGTTCGCGAGATATGGTGGTTTGAAGCCAAGAAATGGTTGAGAAGGCAAAATATTTTTCGCAATTCTGCTGCCCCAAACGCTTAACCAGAATGGCCTAGGGAAAAAATACACTTACCGTTGTAATCGGGCGAGTTTCTACTTTCAGATGCAATAGGAATTTTTGGGTTAGGTCAATCCGTTCGTGAGATATGGGAGTCTGAAGCCAAGAAATGGTTGAGAAGACAAAAAATTTTTCGCAATTCTGCTGCTGCCAACGCTTAACCAGAATGGCCTAGGGAAAAAATTCGCATACCGTTGTAATCGGGCGAGTTTCTACTTTCAGATGCAATAGGAATTTTTGGGTTAGGTCAATCCGTTCGCGAGGTATGGGAGTTTGAAGCCAAGAAATGGTTGAGAAGGCAAAAAATTTTTCGGACTTCTGCTGCCCCAAACGCTTAACCAGAATGGCCTAGGGAAAAAATACACTTACCGTTGTAATCGGGCGAGTTTCTACTTTCAGATGCAATAGGAATTTTTGGGTTAGGTCAATCCGTTCGTGAGATATGGGAGTCTGAAGCCAAGAAATGGTTGAGAAGGCAAAAAATTTTTCGCAATTCTGCTGCTCCAAACGCTTAACCAGAATGGCCTAGGGAAAAAATACACATACCGTTGTAATCGGGCGAGTTTCTACTTTCAGATGCAATAGGAATTTTTGGGTTAGGTCAATCCGTTCGCGAGATATGGGAGTTTGAAGCCAAGAAATGGTTGAGAAGGCAAAAAATTTTTCGCAATTCTGCTGCTTCAAACGCTTAACCAGAATGGCCTAGGGAAAAAATTCACATACCGTTGTAATCGGGCGAGTTTCTACTTTCAGATGCAACAGGAATTTTTGGGTTTGGTCAATCCGTTCGCGAGATATGGGAGTTTGAAGCTAAAAAATAGTTGAGAAGACAACAAATTTTTCGCAATTCTGCTGGTCCAAACGCTTAACCAGAATGGGCTAGGGAAAAAATACACACACCGTTGTAATCGGGCGAGTCTCTACTTTCAGATGCAACAGGAATTTTTGGGTTAGGTCAATCCGTTCGCGAGATATGGTGGTTTGAAGCCAAGAAATGGTTGAGAAGGCAAAATATTTTTCGCAATTCTGCTGCCCCAAACGCTTAACCAGAATGGCCTAGGGAAAAAATACACTTACCGTTGTAATCGGGCGAGTTTCTACTTTCAGATGCAATAGGAATTTTTGGGTTAGGTCAATCCGTTCGTGAGATATGGGAGTCTGAAGCCAAGAAATGGTTGAGAAGGCAAAAAATTTTTCGCAATTCTGCTGCTCCCAACGCTTAACCAGAATGGCCTAGGGAAAAAATACACGTACCGTTGTAATCGGGCGAGTTTCTACTTTCAGATGCAATAGGAATTTTTGGGTTAGGTCAATCCGTTCGCGAGATATGGGAGTTTGAAGCCAAGAAATGGATGAGAAGGCAAAAAATTTTTCGCAATTCTGCTGCTCCAAACGCTTAACCAGAATGGCCTAGGGAAAAAATACGCATACCGTTGTAATCGGGCGAGTTTCTTCTTTCAGTTACAATAGGAATTTTTGGGTTAGGTCAATCCGTTCGCGAGATATGGGACTTTGAAGCTAAGAAATGGTTGACAAGACAATAAATTTTTCGCACTTCTGCTGCTCCAATCGCTTAACCAGAATGGCCTAGGGAAAAAATACACATACCGTTGTAATCGGGCGAGTTTCTACTGTCAGATGCAATAGGAATTTTTGGGTTAGATCAATCCGTACGCGAGATATGGTGGTTTGAAGCCAAGAAATGGTTGAGAAGGCAAAAAATTTTTCGCAATTCTGCTGCTTCAAACGCTTAACCAGAATGGCCTAGGGAAAAAATACGCATACCTTTGTAATCGGGCGAGTTTCTTCTTTCAGTTACAATAGGAATTTTTGGGTTAGGTCAATCCGTTCGCGAGATATGGGACTTTGAAGCTAAGAAATGGTTGACAAGACAATAAATTTTTCGCACTTCTGCTGCTCCAATCGCTTAACCAGAATGGCCTAGGGAAAAAATACGCATACCGTTGTAATCGGGCGAGTTTCTACTTTCAGATGCAACAGGAATTTTTGGGTTAGGTCAATCCGTTCGCGAGATATGGGAGTTTGAAGCCAAGAAATGGTTGAGAAGGCAAAAAATTTTTCGCAATTCTGCTGCTCCAAACGCTTAACCAGAATGGCCTAGGAAAAAATTCACATACCGTTGTAATCGGGCGAGTTTCTACTTTCAGATGCAACAGGAATTTTTGGGTTAGGTCAATCCGTTCGCGAGATATGGGAGTTTGAAGCTAAAAAATAGTTGAGAGGACAACAAATTTTTCGCACTTCTGCTGCACCAAACGCTTAACCAGAAAGGCCTAGGGAAAAAATACACATACCGTTGTAATCGGGCGTGTTTCTACTTTCAGATGCAATAGGAATTTTTGGGTTAGGTCAATCAGTTCGCGAGATATGGGAGTTTGAAGCCAAGAAATGGTTGAGAAGGCAAAAAATTTTTTCGCAATTCTGCTGCTCCTAACGCTTAACCAGAATGGTCTAGGGAAAAACCACGCATACCGTTGTAATCGGGCGAGTTTCTACTTTCAGACGCAACAGGAATTTTTGGGTTAGGTCAATCCGTTCGCGAGATATGGGAGTTTGAAGCCAAGAAATGGTTGAGAAGGCAAAAAAATTTCGCAATTCTGCTGCTCCTAACGCTTAACCAGAATGGTCTAGGGAAAAACCACGCATACCGTTGTAATCGGGCGAGTTTCTACTTTCAGATGCAATAGGAATTTTTGGGTTAGGTCAATCCGTACGCGAGATATGGTGGTTTGAAGCCAAGAAATGGTTGAGAAGGCAAAAATTTTTCGCAATTCTGCTGCTTCAAACGCTTAACCAGAATGGCCTAGGGAAAAAATACGCATACCGTTGTAATCGGGCGAGTTTCTTCTTTCAGTTACAATAGGAATTTTTGGGTTAGGTCAATCCGTTCGCGAGATATGGGACTTTGAAGCTAAGAAATGGTTGACAAGACAATAAATTTTTCGCACTTCTGCTGCTCCAAACGCTTAACCAGAATGGACTAGGGAAAAAATAAATATACCGTTGTAATCGGGCGAGTTTCTACTTTCAGACGCAGCAGGAATTTTTGGGTTTGGTCAATCCGTCCGCGAGATATGGGACTCTGAAGCTAAGAAATGGTTGAGAAGGCAACAAATTTTTCGCAATTCTGCTGCTCCAAACGCTTAACCAGAATGGGCTAGCGAAAAAATACACACACCTTTGTAATCGGGCGAGTTTCTACTTTCAGATGCAATAGGAATTTTTGGGTTAGGTCAATCCGTTCGTGAGATATGGGAGTCTGAAGCCAAGAAATGGTTGAGAAGGCAAAAAATTTTTCGCAATTCTGCTGCTCCAAACGCTTAACCAGAATGACCTAGGGAAAAAATACACATACCGTTGTAATCGGGCGAGTTTCTACTTTCAGATGCAATAGGAATTTTTGGGTTAGGTCAATCCGTTCGCGAGATATGGGAGTTTGAAGCCAAGAAATGGTTGAGAAGGCAAAAAATTTTTCGCAATTCTGCTGCTCCAAACGCTTAACCAGAATGGCCTAGGGAAAAAATTCACATACCGTTGTAATCGGGCGAGTTTCTACTTTCAGATGCAACAGGAATTTTTGGGTTATGTCAATCCGTTCGCGAGATATGGGAGTTTGAAGCTAATAAAATAGTTGAGAAGACAACAAATTTTTCGCAATTCTGCTGGTCCAAACGCTTAACCAGAATGGGCTAGGGAAAAAATACACACACCGTTGTAATCGGGCGAGTCTCTACTTTCAGATGCAATAGGAATTTTTGGGTTAGGTCAATCCGTTCGTGAGATATGGGAGTCTGAAGCCAAGAAATGGTTGAGAAGGCAAAAAATTTTTCGCAATTCTGCTGCTCCAAACGCTTAACCAGAATGGCCTAGGGAAAAAATACACATACCGTTGTAATCGGGCGAGTTTCTACTTTCAGATGCAATAGGAATTTTTGGGTTAGGTCAATCCGTTCGCGAGATATGGAAGTTTGAAGCTAAAAAATAGTTGAGAAGACAACAAATTTTTCGCAATTCTGGTGGTCCAAACGCTTAACCAGAATGGGCTAGGGAAAAAATACACACACCGTTGTAATCGGGCGTGTTTCTACTTTCAGATGCAATAGGAATTTTTGGGTTAGGTCAATCCGTTCGCGAGATATGGTGGTTTGAAGCCAAGAAATGGTTGAGAAGGCAAAATATTTTTCGCAATTCTGCTGCTCCAAACGTTTAACCAGAATGGCCCAGGGAAAAAATACACATATCGTTGTAATCGGGCGAGTTTCTACTTTCAGATGCAATAGGAATTTTTGGGTTAGGTCAATCCGTTCGCGAGATATGGGAGTTTGAAGCCAAGAAATGGTTGAGAAGGCAAAAAATGTTTCGCAATTCTGCTGCTCCAAACGCTTAACCAGAATGGCCTAGGGAAAAAATACACATACCGTTGTAATCGGGCGAGTTTCTACTTTCAGATGCAATAGGAATTTTTGGGTTAGGTCAATCCGTTCGCGAGATATGGTGGTTTGAAGCCAAGAAATGGTTGAGAAGGCAAAATATTTTTCGCAATTCTGCTGCCCCAAACGCTTAACCAGAATGGCCTAGGGAAAAAATACACTTACCGTTGTAATCGGGCGAGTTTCTACTTTCAGATGCAATAGGAATTTTTGGGTTAGGTCAATCCGTTCGTGAGATATGGGAGTCTGAAGCCAAGAAATGGTTGAGAAGGCAAAAAATTTTTCGCAATTCTGCTGCTCCCAACGCTTAACCAGAATGGCCTAGGGAAAAAATACACGTACCGTTGTAATCGGGCGAGTTTCTACTTTCAGATGCAATAGGAATTTTTGGGTTAGGTCAATCCGTTCGCGAGATATGGGAGTTTGAAGCCAAGAAATGGTTGAGAAGGCAAAAAATTTTTCGCAATTCTGCTGCTCCAAACGCTTAACCAGAATGGCCTAGGGAAAAAATACGCATACCGTTGTAATCGGGCGAGTTTCTTCTTTCAGGTACAATAGGAATTTTTGGGTTAGGTCAATCCGTTCGCGAGATATGGGACTTTGAAGCTAAGAAATGGTTGACAAGACAATAAATTTTTCGCACTTCTGCTGCTCCAATCGCTTAACCAGAATGGCCTAGGGAAAAAATACACATACCGTTGTAATCGGGCGAGTTTCTACTGTGAGATGCAATAGGAATTTTTGGGTTAGATCAATCCGTACGCGAGATATGGTGGTTTGAAGCCAAGAAATGGTTGAGAAGGCAAAAAATTTTTCGCAATTCTGCTGCTTCAAACGCTTAACCAGAATGGCCTAGGGAAAAAATACGCATACCATTGTAATCGGGCGAGTTTCTTCTTTCAGTTACAGTAGGAATTTTTGGGTTAGGTCAATCCGTTCGCGAGATATGGGACTTTGAAGCTAAGAAATGGTTGACAAGACAATAAATTTTTCGCACTTCTGCTGCTCTAATCGCTTAACTAGAATGGCCTAGGGAAAAAATACGCATACCGTTGTAATCGGGCGAGTTTCTACTTTCAGATGCAACAGGAATTTTTGGGTTAGGTCAATCCGTTCGCGAGATATGGGACTTTGAAGCCAAGAAATGGTTGAGAAGGCAAAAAATTTTTCGCAATTCTGCTGCTCCAAACGCTTAACCAGAATGGCCTAGGAAAAAATTCACATACCGTTGTAATCGGGCGAGTTTCTACTTTCAGATGCAACAGGAATTTTTGGGTTAGGTCAATCCGTTCGCGAGATATGGGACTTTGAAGCTAAGAAATGGTTGACAAGACAATAAATTTTTCGCACTTCTGCTGCTCTAATCGCTTAACTAGAATGGCCTAGGGAAAAAATACGCATACCGTTGTAATCGGGCGAGTTTCTACTTTCAGATGCAACAGGAATTTTTGGGATATGTCAATCCGTTCGCGAGATATGGAAGTTTGAAGCTAAAAAATAGTTGAGAAGACAACAAATTTTTCGCAATTCTGCTGGTCCAAACGCTTAACCAGAATGGGCTAGGGAAAAAATACACACACCGTTGTAATCGGGCGAGTTTCTACTTTCAGATGCAACAGGAATTTTTGGGTTAGGTCAATCCGTTCGCGAGATATGGGAGTTTGAAGCTAAAAAATAGTTGAGAGGACAACAAATTTTTCGCACTTCTGCTGCACCAAACGCTTAACCAGAAAGGCCTAGGGAAAAAATACACATACCGTTGTAATCGGGCGTGTTTCTACTTTCAGATGCAATAGGAATTTTTGGGTTAGGTCAATCCGTTCGCGAGATATGGTGGTTTGAAGCCAAGAAATGGTTGAGAAGGCAAAATATTTTTCGCAATTCTGCTGCTCCAAACGTTTAACCAGAATGGCCCAGGGAAAAAATACACATACCGTTGTAATCGGGCGAGTTTCTACTTTCAGATGCAACAGGAATTTTTGGGTTAGGTCAATCCGTTCGCGAGATATGGGAGTTTGAACCCAAGAAATGGTTGAGAAGGCAAAAAATTTTTCGCAATTCTGCTGCTCCTAACGCTTAACCAGAATGGTCTAGGGAAAAACCACGCATACCGTTGTAATCGGGCGAGTTTCTACTTTCAGACGCAACAGGAATTTTTGGGTTAGGTCAATCCGTTCGCGAGATATGGGAGTTTGAAGCCAAGAAATGGTTGAGAAGGCAAAAAAATTTCGCAATTCTGCTGCTCCTAACGCTTAACCAGAATGGTCTAGGGAAAAACCACGCATACCGTTGTAATCGGGCGAGTTTCTACTTTCAGATGCAATAGGAGTTTTTGGGTTAGGACAATCCGTACGCGAGATATGGTGGTTTGAAGCCAAGAAATGGTTGAGAAGGCAAAAATTTTTCGCAATTCTGCTGCTTCAAACGCTTAACCAGAATGGCCTAGGGAAAAAATACGCATACCGTTGTAATCGGGCGAGTTTCTTCTTTCAGTTACAATAGGAATTTTTGGGTTAGGTCAATCCGTTCGCGAGATATGGGACTTTGAAGCTAAGAAATGGTTGACAAGACAATAAATTTTTCGCACTTCTGCTGCTCCAAACGCTTAACCAGAATGGACTAGGGAAAAAATACATATACCGTTGTAATCGGGCGAGTTTCTACTTTCAGACGCAGCAGGAATTTTTGGGTTTGGTCAATCCGTCCGGGAGATATGGGACTCTGAAGCGAAGAAATGGTTCAGAAGGCAACAAATTTTTCGCAATTCTGCTGCTCCAAACGCTTAACCAGAATGGGCTAGCGAAAAAATACACACACCTTTGTAATCGGGCGAGTTTCTACTTTCAGATGCAATAGGAATTTTTGGGTTAGGTCAATCTGTTCGTGAGATATGGGAGTCTGAAGCCAAGAAATGGTTGAGAAGGCAAAAAATTTTTCGCAATTCTGCTGCTCCAAACGCTTAACCAGAATGGCCTAGGGAAAAAATACACATACCGTTGTAATCGGGCGAGTTTCTACTTTCAGATGCAATAGGAATTTTTGGGTTAGGTCAATCCGTTCGCGAGATATGGGAGTTTGAAGCCAAGAAATGGTTGAGAAGGCAAAAAATTTTTCGCAATTCTGCTGCTCCAAACTCTTAACCAGAATGGCCTAGGGAAAAAATTCACATACCGTTGTAATCGGGCGAGTTTCTACTTTCAGATGCAACAGGAATTTTTGGGTTATGTCAATCCGTTCGCGAGATATGGGAGTTTGAAGCTAAAAAATAGTTGAGAAGACAACAAATTTTTCGCAATTCTGCTGGTCCAAACGCTTAACCAGAATGGGCTAGGGAAAAAATACACACACCGTTGTAATCGGGCGAGTCTCTACTTTCAGATGCAATAGGAATTTTTGGGTTAGGTCAATCCGTTCGCGAGATATGGTGGTTTGAAGCCAAGAAATGGTTGAGAAGGCAAAATATTTTTCGCAATTCTGCTGCTCCAAACGTTTAACCAGAATGGCCCAGGGAAAAAATACACATATCGTTGTAATCGGGCGAGTTTCTACTTTCAGATGCAATAGGAATTTTTGGGTTAGGTCAATCCGTTCGCGAGATATGGGAGTTTGAAGCCAAGAAATGTTTGAGAAGGCAAAAAATGTTTCGCAATTCTGCTGCTCCAAACGCTTAACCAGAATGGCCTAGGGAAAAAATACACATACCGTTGTAATCGGGCGAGTTTCTACTTTCAGATGCAATAGGAATTTTTGGGTTAGGTCAATCCGTTCGCGAGATATGGTGGTTGGAAGCCAAGAAATGGTTGAGAAGGCAAAATATTTTTCGCAATTCTGCTGCCCCAAACGCTTAACCAGAATGGCCTAGGGAAAAAATACACTTACCGTTGTAATCGGGCGAGTTTCTACTTTCAGATGCAATAGAAATTTTTGGGTTAGGTCAATCCGTTCGTGAGATATGGGAGTCTGAAGCCAAGAAATGGTTGAGAAGGCAAAAAATTTTTCGCAATTCTGCTGCTCCCAACGCTTAACCAGAATGGCCTAGGGAAAAAATACACATACCGTTGTAATCGGGCGAGTTTCTACTTTCAGATGCAATAGGAATTTTTGGGTTAGGTCAATCCGTTCGCGAGATATGGGAGTTTGAAGCCAAGAAATGGTTGAGAAGGCAAAAAATTTTTCGCAATTCTGCTGCTCCAAACGCCTAACCAGAATGGCCTAGGGAAAAAATTCACATACCGTTGTAATCGGGCGAGTTTCTACTTTCAGATGCAACAGGAATTTTTGGGTTAGGTCAATCCGTTCGCGAGATATGGGAGTTTGAAGCTAAAAAATAGTTGAGAAGACAACAAATTTTTCGCACTTCTGCTGCACCAAACGCTTAACCAGAAAGGCCTAGGGAAAAAATACACATACCGTTGTAATCGGGCGAGTTTCTACTTTCAGACGCAATAGGAATTTTTGGGTTAGGTCAATCCGTTCGCGAGATACGGTGGTTTGAAGCCAAGAAATGGTTGAGAAGGCAAAATATTTTTCGCAATTCTGCTGCTCCAAACGTTTAACCAGAATGGCCCAGGGAAAAAATACACATACCGTTGTAATCGGGCGAGTTTCTACTTTCAGATGCAACAGGAATTTTTGGGTTAGGTCAATCCGTTCGCGAGATATGGGAGTTTGAAGCCAAGAAATGGTTGAGAAGGCAAAAAATTTTTCGCAATTCTGCTGCTCCAAACTCTTAACCAGAATGGCCTAGGGAAAAAATTCACATACCGTTGTAATCGGGCGAGTTTCTACTTTCAGATGCAACAGGAATTTTTGGGTTATGTCAATCCGTTCGCGAGATATGGGAGTTTGAAGCTAAAAAATAGTTGAGAAGACAACAAATTTTTCGCAATTCTGCTGGTCCAAACGCTTAACCAGAATGGGCTAGGGAAAAAATACACACACCGTTGTAATCGGGCGAGTCTCTACTTTCAGATGCAATAGGAATTTTTGGGTTAGGTCAATCCGTTCGCGAGATATGGTGGTTTGAAGCCAAGAAATGGTTGAGAAGGCAAAATATTTTTCGCAATTCTGCTGCTCCAAACGTTTAACCAGAATGGCCTAGGGAAAAAATACACTTACCGTTGTAATCGGGCGAGTTTCTACTTTCAGATGCAATAGGAATTTTTGGGTTAGGTCAATCCGTTCGTGAGATATGGGAGTCTGAAGCCAAGAAATGGTTGAGAAGGCAAAAAATTT